>NW_025780808.1:0-77008 GCF_021130785.1 Homalodisca vitripennis
TAAACAGGTTACTGATCTTTTCAATGTTAGGCATCAGTTTTTTATGACAGATTGGTCTGTACACTGCGTGTTGTGTCGTCAACTCGTGTCTTCGCAGCCTTCTTTAATTCATTTTAAACTATTCAAACACTTGAGTTCTTGATAAGCATGTTGTCACATATCAACATTGTAACTTTATTACAGTGTTTCACTTGCCAGAATTTTCAAGTTTTGAAAAAAAGAAATTAGATGTTCACACGCTGTTCCTATCTGGATACACATTACATATTTCATCTGATACAGAGTCCAAAACTTTAACTGGCATATAAAATGCGGCACTATGGTTGGAATAAGTTTCGGGAGACAGACTCCAAACCGTGAAGGAGGGGCGAGAGAGGGATTTACATAGACCGACACATAAGATATTTCAGCACTTGTTGTGTTATATCTGTGGCTCCCACCAGGAGTACTAGTCTCGGTTATTTTTCGAGCCAACACTTTGTAAATACAATAATACAACAAAAAACAAAACTACGAGTGATATAA
Source organism: Homalodisca vitripennis (assembly GCF_021130785.1). Classification (NCBI taxonomy): domain Eukaryota; kingdom Metazoa; phylum Arthropoda; class Insecta; order Hemiptera; family Cicadellidae; genus Homalodisca; species Homalodisca vitripennis. Next base: position 526 of record NW_025780808.1, read on the forward strand.
TAGCAAATATAAGTAGTTAACTTTTTATAATGGAAGAGGATAAAATGCTACTGTGAACTTTGTTGCAACAGGAAACGTGGAAATTGTGAGGACTTTAAAAGTTGCAAAACGTCACTGGGTAAAGAATTTTCGAGGCATATGTTGGATCTGTAATCTTTTGGTATATTGATGATAAAAGATAAATAGAAAAAGATGAAGTTAACCATTTAGTTCATATACCAGGTTAAAATAATGGTGCTCGTATATGTGAAATTTAGGTAACTCTATTTTCCTTACGTTGGGAGAACCTCTTTCTTCCCTTCAACGAGAAGATACAAGGATCCATCAACAAACAGTTAAGAAACTATGATACATCATGCAACTGATTTTATCAATTTTTTTAGTGCCTATCATTATATGTACATGAATAAACTTTATCATAAATTTTGTTAGACATTTTTTTTAGGTTGATAAATCTTTTTTTTATGAAATACAAATACTTTAGAATGTTTACGTATAAAATTTGTTTTTGGTGTTGAAGCAAAAAATATTTTGTACGAATGTTTTGGGATGATTTTTCAGTTTTGAAGAGGTTGTTGTTTGAGTGCAGGTTAAGTGAACTATTCTGGAATGGTAGTATTTACCTGCAAAAACTCTTGTAACATTCCAATTGGACTAACACACCACACTGTATTTGTGGACATGAATGACAATTCCCTATCCAATACACAGGGATTATCCTGTACTGGGAGTTCCCTTAGAAAAAACTTTTAATATCTAGCTGAAAAAGTGTTATGCCAGTTGTTAATAATGACACATTTTGTTACTTTATTGCAGTGCTGTATTGACGACAATGAAGAGATGATGACAGCTGTTGCTGCAGTTTGGCGCACAACGTGAACGCTGAGGACAGTGGAGAAGTGGACACCCCTGCACGCAGCAGCCTCCTGCGGGAGGGACACCTGCACCTTGTTCGGTACTTCAATTGGACAGGTGATGGCTTGTCCATATTATTCTCTCAACCTTGTCAAGTTCCCTATCTTGTTTAAAGCTTGGAAAATTACTTCCGGTGATTGATTGTAAAGGAATTATGTCTGGTATACAGGGTTGGCCACAAATACTCTATCAAACTTCACCTTGATCAGGTCAAAAAAATGTGTTAAGAATGTCCACATAATTTGTAGCCCAAAAGTTTACCGTTTGTTTCTTATTTTTTAGTAAAATAAAATTATAATCTTTGAACTAAATTGAGGTATTGTGTTCAAACTTTGCAAAAGTCAGGTTTCAAAATGGCAGCCATGCACAATTTTCAAACTGTATTACCCCAAAATATGGGAGAATTTAACCAAATAAATATTTCAAGAATAGTTAATTATGGGTTACTATAATCTGAACACTTTGCTTTGTTACTAAGTTTTATTTTGCTATGGCACAAAATAACTAAAAGAATTTGTAATTGTTTTAATGAGTACACCATCACACCATTATAATAATTACACTGATTAAGTTATTAATTGCTGGTTTAATCAGCTGATTAATGGACAGCTGTTTCTTGTAAAAAACTGAGTAGGTTGCTTCAATGTAACATAGATACTGGTCTGTGAATAAGACTACCATCAAATGCTCCTTTGTTGGAATACCATAGCGTGGATTATTGATGGAGATGCTATGCAACCTTACTTGGACGTATTCTAGGGTTTTGTAGGAGACGGATGTATCTGATTGTGGAGCATGTACCACTACCAGCGGAATTAATCTAAATGGAAAATAACCACATTAAATCATGTTTAATTAATTCTAAAACATGTTAACCCTTTTAGTGCTACAGCGGTCTACGGTAGGGTAGACGCTGCGTTATGTCTAAAAGTGCTAGCGTGTAAAGTCGTAGACTGCAGCGCAAATCCAGCTGCGGAGTATTTTTATATGTATTGGGTCTCAGTTTATTGCAAGCTTACTGGCTGCCAAATACGATGACAGTGCATCCAAAAAGGCCCAGTAGAGTAACGACATTTGTTATATTTGATTGCCGAACGGACCAAGATGTTTTATACATCTTGGACGTGGAAATAAAAAGAAGGTCAGTTCAGGATTGTTTACGTTGCTGAGCGAAAAACTGACGCTGTGCTTTGTTTACTCTGTTTTTATCTTATTTAATCCATTAAATTGTTGTTATAAATGTGAAATACTACTTCATAGTATTTCCCAAATAATTGCATACTTCATTTTTCATTTGTGTTTTCCGTGTGTTATTATATTTTACTAAGTTTACAAACTATGTATAATAAGTAGTACATTGCGCATATGATGAGTTATTTCACCTTTTTTTATAGTTTTAAATTACTGTATGAAACAATTATTTTGGTAAAAAAAGTTATTAACTGTGCTTGATGTTCTTCTATTATTAAATAATAACTAAAGTTTATAAATAATACTAAATTTAAATAAAGTATTTAGTACTAATAATAGTAAGTGTATTAATTTCTCTTGAGCGTTTCAAACATTAAATGTAGGGCAAAATTTTTGGCGAACGGCAACATTATATTTATCCACACTTCTTATTTTGTTTTGTGTAAAAATAAAAAAAGTTATGGAATTTAGTTTAGGTTTTAGTTGCTCTTTTTTCCACGATGGTAGCATCATAAAAATAATATAAAATTGTTTACATACCTAAAAATTGTATGCAACAAGTGAAAACATTATTTGGGAAATATTACATTATAAAGAAAAAATTTTTTTATGACAAATCCAAAATATGCTTGCAAACGTACTTTTTTTTGTATTTATTTCGGTTTTATTGGGTTATATATCTTTAATACAAAAAACAAAAGTAAACAAGATATGACCTCAAATTAAAAGGAAATAGTAAGGGAAATTTTATAATAATCTGCATTTATGCCCTAAAATGTATAGTCACTCTTGGGTATGGGTAATGCACCGACCCCTTAGCACTAAAAGGGGTTTAAAAATACAGTATATTCAAACTCAGTTTTGAATTGCTCTTTATGGAAAAGATTTTATTGTAATTTTTTAAGGAATTTTGGGGGGGAATGTATCCTCCTCATCACTATTCATAGTTAATGCCACTGTAAACTTAACTAATAGCTTCTTAATTTTCGATGGTTGTCATGCATAATTTCTTCAAAAATAAATTTTATGTTTGTGTAATTTCTTAAAAAAACGGGTTTGTTTTTGGTAAGATATTTGTTGTTTGTAGTAGACCTAAAATATATATTAATAAATGAATAGAACGAATACTTAAATTTAAATATTTACTTTTATGAATAAATTATACACTAAATCTAAAAAACCCCACAAACAAAACAATCCCCAAAAACCAAACCCCAAAACTTATCCACCACACACCCACCTACCAACAAAACCTACCAAAAATTTTTTAAAAACCCACCCATCCCAATACCCCAAAACCCCAAAAACCCCCCTACCCCCCCCACATCTTCTTACATACCACAATAACACCAAAAAACCACAACAAACCCACACCCCTCCCACCCTTTTCCCAACAAACACTATCAAAATATCAAACTCACCACCCAATCTAACCCCAATCCAATCAAACTAACCCAAAACACCCCCAACCAACCCCCAACCAACACACCCAAACAAACAATCCATAAAACAAACCCATAATTACAAATACCCAACATACTAACAACCCCAAACCCAACCCCAAAACAAATAAAATCAAACCCACAAAAAAACCCCCCCCCCCCCCAAACCCCCATCACCCAACCAAAAAAACCCAAACAACCACAAACAACACCCCCAACACAAACCCTCAACCCCCCAACCTAACATACACCAACACCCCAAAACCCATCTCCACCCCCAACCAAACCCAACCACCAAATATCCACAAACCAACCCTCCTACACAACCCCCAAACCAAAAACAAACCCACAAACAATAAAACTAAAAACAAACCCCCACACCCTAACCCTACACAAACCCCCCCAACCCTACCCACCCCCCCCCCAATTCTTTACTCCACTACCACACCCCCCTAAAACAACACCTACACCACCACACCTAAAACTTCCCACATAACCAACCCCCAACAAACCCCAAAACAACCCCAAAACCCCCTAACCACCACAACAACCACCCCAAACCCAAAAATCCCACCTCCCACAATAACCCCCCACACCCCACCCCACTAACAAACCCCCCAACACAAAAACAAACCCACCAAAACCCCCCACCAAACCCAAAAACAAACATTACCACCAACACCCAACCCCAATAATACCCCCCCCCCCCTAACAATCCATCAAACACCTTCCCCACCCCCCCACCCCCACCCCCCTTCATAAACCCCAACTCCCTCCAAAATATCACCCCACCCCCCCCCACCACTAACAACTCCCCCACACACCCCCCCCACAACCCAACAATACATAACCCCCTAACCCCACAACACACCCCCCAAAAAAAACACACCCCATACCCCACACCCATCTATTCATAAACAAAATACCTAACCCAATATCACCCCCAATCAAAAACCCCCCCCCCACCCCAACCCCCCCAACAAAAACCACAACCCCCCCTCCCCCAAATCCAAAAACAAAACCATCAAAACTAACACTCCACCAAACCCCCCCCCCCCCTACCAAACCCCCAAACACAAATATCCCACTAACATCTCACATAACCCCACCCCCACACAAAACCCCCAAACCCAAAAAATAAACTAAATAACTCACAAAAATAACATTAACAACACACCCCAAACCCACCAATACCAAAAAACATCAATCCCACAAATACCCTCCACATAAAAAACCACCAACAAAACAACAACCCCCACCCCAAAAAAACTCAAAAATCCAATTAACCCACACAAAAACCAAAAAAAAACACCTTTTAACAAAAATTAACAAACCCCACCAAAACACACCCCCCCCCCAACACCCAAACCCCCAAAACCCCAAACTTCACAAACATATCACCAACCCCCCCCAACCCACCCACACTACCACCATTAACCCAAAAACAAAAACACAAAACAACACAACAACTCCCCCCCACACCAAAAAAACACCAAAAAAAAACCTACACTCCCCCCCCCTCCCCCAAAACCCACCCCCATACCCTCAAAAACCCATCACCCACCACACAACCACCCCCACCACCATAAACCCCCCCCCAATAAAAATCCACCCCCAAAAACAAAAATATCAATAACTACATACACCCAACACACACAATCCACCCCAACCACAAAACCAAAAAAAAAAAACAAATAAACCAACTAAAACACAAAACCCCCCCTCTCTAAAAAAAAAACATCCCAACATACAAAAATTACAAAATCCATCATACTCCCCATACATAAACCCAAATTTTAATTCTAACCCTACCAATCCAAACCCCCCTCCCAACCTATCTAATAAAATTCAACCACATTCTTTAAACAAAACATTTAAAAACAAAATAAAACAATTTTTACCCAATTCCACATATCCCACTCCACAAATAACAACCCCAAACCCACCTCCCCAAACCCCCCCCCCATAACCCACTCCACCCCCCCACCCCCCAAATTACCCCCCCCCCATAAAACCCTATCACAACAACAAATATTCTAAACCCCTTTAATACACCACCACTAATCCTCCCACAACAAAAAAACATATAACCATACACCCCAAAAAAACACCACACCCACACACCCAACACTATTCCCCAAAATCCCCCCCACAACCCCACACCAAACCCAATAACAAAAACCCCCCAATCCAAACTCCCACCAAACCAATAAACACCCCCCCCCTAAACCCACCCACACCCCCAAAAACCCTAAACCACCCCAAAAACCACAACCCCAAAAAAACACCAACCCACCCACACCCCACCCCCACACCCCAAAATATACAAACTAACCTAATATACCATCCCAAAAAACCAACCCCAACCCATACCACACAACCCCCACCCACAAAAATACACTCACAACCACCACTCAAAATCCCCACAAAACACCCAACCCAAACACCAAACCCCCAAAAAAAACCCACAAAACCAAAAAACCCACCAAACTCTAAAAACCAAAATTTAACAAAAAAAACCAAACATACAACAAATCACAAACATACCCAACCCAACCATCCCAACAAAACCCATACCCAAAACCATACAAACCCCCAAAATAACCCCACCACTCACACAAAAAAAAACAAAACAAAAACCACCTACAATAACAAACAACCCCAAACCACACATACAACACAATTTTCACCCGATAAACCCCAACAAAACAACCAATGCCACATTTAACAAAACACACCCACCAAAACAAAACTAAAATCACCCCACAAACACTATACCTTCCCCCCCCCAAAAATCCCTTACCAAACCAACAAAAAGTTACAATCCCAATAATCACCTCCTACCAACATCCCATCATTCCATATACCATACCCTTTAACCCAAACATACAAACCAAATACAAAATACCACACCTACGCACATCCCCCACAAAAAACCATAACCCCCTAAAAAATTTACAAAAACCCTAAACCACCCCCCCCAAACCCCACAAACTCTAACAAAATAAACCCCCCAATCATCCATAATACCAAAAACATTCCACCCTCAACCAACAAAACACATTATTAACACCCTACCACATATCATCCCCTCAAATCATAAATTAACTCAAACCCCTTCAAAAAACCCCCCACATCACCCCCACAAACCAATAAACAACTAACCCCATAAAAAAAACACCCACCCCTTTATCCCAAAAACAAACACAAACCAATTTACAACCCCCTATTCTCCTCAACAATTTTAAATATCCTATCCTTCCCACATTCTATCACACATCCTCTTTCTTTAATTATTCTCACACTTTTTCTATTATTCCTATTCTATCCACCTCCAATCATCAACTCTCTCCCTACAACATCCCCCTCATAATTTTCCATCCCCCACTCATCTTCCCTTTACCTCACATTTCTCATTTATCTCCCTTTATTCCCAAACATACCTACCCCCTTCAAAATCTTCTCCCAACAACAACAACCAAACACACACCTATAATAACCCAAACAAATTCCCCCCTTTTTCCCAAACCAATTCTCCCCCCATAACCATCTAAATTTAAATTTCCCAAAAACTTTTCATATTCCCCCACCAACCCCTTAAACACCCAAATCCCCCACTTCATAATTTACCAATAAAACAAACCCCCCCCCTTCAAACCCACCCAAACTAACCAACCATCACCCAACCAACTCCAAACCCCCATTACTAACCCCTCCCCCCATCCCCTCTCCCCTACCCCTTCCCCCATTAACATAAATACATCCCTCCCTACCTCAAAAACCCATATCCTCTTACTCCCACACAAATACCAATAACCATATTTTCCCTTACCACAACAACAATTACCTTCCTAAAACTCTAACCACCCCAAACCTCTTCATAACACTTCAAAACCAAACAAAATTCCAACTTCTAACAATTAAACCTCAATCCCCAACCCCCCTCACACTTTCCCTCTAACCATCACTATCCAAAAACACCCCCCCCTACCCAACATAAACACAAATATATACCATCACCTACCTACCCCAACTTAATACCCCCTCAACAAAACCTCATAAAAATTTTTTAACCTACATCACATCCCAAACTACCACCTAAACAATTTCCAACACCAATCACAACTAACCCCCCATATCTCCCATTCACCATCTTTAAATACTTTAAATAATTTTTTAACCCCATTTTTAACCTCCTCATAATTTCCCATCCCCCCCATCCTATAACCATTATAAAATTTTAACATACTAAACCCCCCTAACCAACACTACCCCTATATAAAATACCTTTCCCCACAACCCTTTACCCCAATTAATATCCCCATAACTAACCTCCTTATTCCAAAAAAACATTATTTTTAAACACAACCATAACTACACATACACCCCCCAAAAACTATCCCCTAACAACATAACACCCCCCCCACCACCTCTCAATCCTACACCCCCAACCAAATAATTAACCCCCCCCCCCTCCAATAACACAAAACCTTATATAACCCCCCTTCCCAATTCAAACTATCCCAACCCCTCCTTTAACACCCCTCCTCCCAATTATCCCCCCTCCCCCACAAACCACCCCACTTCCTCACAAAACCCTAAACCTCTACACCCAACCCATTTAAACCACATTAATTTAACCCTCCCACCCATCCACATCCCATTTTCATTCCCCACTCCTTACCCACACATCCTCATACCTCCCCCCCCTTCCCTCCTCAAATATCTCATCTAACCCCCTCCTCCCATATACTAAATACTCCTACCCCCTAAATATAACCCTATAAACCTCAAAACTCTTCCCAACTAAACCACCAACACCTTTACTATACTAATTTTCCTACCAACTCCTCCCACCCAATTTTTTCCCCTCCCAAACATACATACAACTCAAAACACCACTCCCCCTACCCACTAATTCCCCAAACAAATCAAATAAAACCCAAAAACCACAACATCCACCTAACACAAACAATTTTTTTTTTCCACCACCCCCCAATTAAAACACCCACACTCATAAATATTAACTCCTTCAAAACTCATCAAATCCATATAAATCTCCAACATTAACCCCTTTTTCCCAACACAACCCCCTTTTCCCCCATATTCTAAACCATTAATCCCCCCCCTCTCCCCAAATTTTCACCCCCCCTATATACAAAACCCTTTTCCCCAATACCCACTACCCATACCAACAACACCCTATCAACCCCCAAACCCCCTAAACTAACCCCCCCCCTCCCAAAAAAAAACCCCCTCCCACCCACCCCCAACCCTCAAACCCATATAAATTCACAAACAACAACTACCAATAACAATACCTATCCTAACAACATACCACTTCCCCAAATCACCCAAAACAAAAATTTCATCCCAACTTTTATTATCTAACCCACCCAATTCCCCCAATCACACCCCACAACACCATATACACCCATCCAACCCACCACAAAAAATACAATTACTTACCCCACTAAAACATTTATTCAACCCTTCTCACCCTCCCCCCCCACAAACACACACACCCCCCCCCCCAAATACCCTAATTATTAAAAATTATAACCCCATTAAAAATTTTTAACACTACAAGGGTCGTTGGAGCTCTGGTCCCACAATGGAGCCGACTCTAATGCTCGTACAAAAACACGATTGAGACTCATGCAGGTTAGGAAGTATTTAGTTGTAAACTGTATCCTTTAATTTATTTTATTAATAATTTGTGTCCCCCACATTCATTGCTGCAAAAAAGATCCATCTTAGTGGGCAACTATAATTTTGTGGGTTATTAAGTAGGCGATTATAAATATTTAAATACCAGTAAATTGTATGAATTATAAGTGGTTTTTAAACATTTAAATATAATTATAACAATCATTAACTACCTCTCTTCTTCAATACTCTAGTAAACATTATGAATGCATAAATTACGTAATAGTAAAATATAAAACATTAATTCTTCTTCTACCAATATCCATTTCTTAACAAAGTCGTTCCTTGATTTTAAAAATGAATTGATTATTGGATTTATCATCAACAGTAAAGATGGGGAGTTTTTTTAATAAATTACTGTAATTAATTTTACATGGACAATACAATTTTGTATAGGAGGATGTATATAACATGCATGTTCTCGATGAGTTTAATTCTACTCAACCTGATTCAAATTTAAATATTTCATATATATAAATTGTGTTAATTGTCATAAACAAGGTCTATCATTAATGTTCATTAAAGTCTGTCAGCTGAAAGATGTTTGACCAAAAAAATTAAAATGTATTATTATGTTATCCTTTGTTCCCCTAAAAAAATGTATGTGGAAACATTTGATTTTGATTCCTTAAAGGTGAAAGTTTTTATGCTATATTTTATTATGGAAATGTGACTCTATAATATTCCATTTGATTATGCATTTGTTTTTGTGTATGTAATTTCACTTAGGTCAATTACTTTTGAATCCTGAGAATCGTTCACCCATAGTCCACTTTACCATAAAACTTTACTGTTATCATAGTAATCTGTTCTCTCTGATGCTGAATGACCACGTTTTTGGCCAAAATTTTAATGCAAATGTCGAATGCTCAACACGTTCGAGTTATAGTGAATATGCGACGCACATACACGGCGATTACTGTTACGAGAACATAGCGGCTGTGGGAATCACTGAGTGACCGGATCGTATTCAATGCCTAATTTGGGAAGGTAGTTAGGCTCGCACACTCCCCTCCAAGTAACCGGTTTCGGATCCCGGTCGGTTACGCCGACGGCCCGCTATGGTCTTATTGGCTGATCGGTATACTTTTTGGACAGGACCTCGTATTATTTAAAAATGATGTAATGTAATAAATTATATCAATAAATTAACATTATATTCAATGTATGTTTTTTAGATTTTATAAATATTGTTTGTGATAATCAAAAAATGGTTCAGACATGGTATTTGTCCATTCCCTAAAGAATGATTAAATATTAATTATGGTTTTATGTGTTGAATGTTCTTTTACTGTTTGTATTGGAATTTATGTTTAATTTGCACTCAATTGTAGTCTGTGAAATTTGTTTTCTCGTATGGCAGATATCTGCGAAGATCCCGAGCTCATGAGAGCGAATCACAGAAACTCTGAAGGACGGAGCAGTGAGAACCAAAAGGTCGTGGCGGGCCGAGGCGAGGCGAGGCGTGTCAAGCGTACTCAGAGCTAACAGAAAAACACGCTGTACTCAGGTCAGTTGGAGCCGGGTCCAGGCGTTACCGTGACAAGACGCTCACCACAGCAAAAAATAAGATGCGGGTAGAGGAGGCTAAGGCTTAGACGACGAGGCACAAGAGGGTGAGCTTGGCTAACCCTTGGCATAGTCTACGTCATTTATTTCTCAGTGACACTGAAATACTTAATTATATATGATGTGTAAAAGATTAGTTTTAAAAATCAATAAATTGCAAACAAAAAATTTTCAGTTTGACAGATCATAGCTGTAACCTTCATACCTAGGACATGTATGACCGGAAAATAAGTAATTATCTGACCTACCTTGTATTTGGATTATTATATTTAATTTTTTCCTGTTTAAAGATAAATGTAAACTTGATTGTTCAGAAAAAGGTTTAACAAATTAGTTTTGTATTTCTGGATCATGTATACTCAGAAATATTCAAGTTAACATTTCTGGTGAAAGTGTAATTATTTGCAGAGTAATTTAAATATCTTTTTCAAAATTTAATTTTTTTTCCCAAATTTTAAAGTTTTTTGTGCTCTTAAATATCGCATCAGGTAAATTTTCATCTTCATTCAATTCGTCCTCACTAAGGTGTTAACTAGTTGGAGCACAATATCATAGTTGCAAAGAATAAAATCTGGAAATTGTTGGTGTCATTTGCGTGGGCGGTGCTAAAATGTAAATAAATTTTTACAAACTTTGGGCAGTTTTTCTTTCATGGACCATCTTGTGAAACCTCCTTGATTATATGTGGCTTACCTGCATGAAATTAAGTCTTACTTTATTAAATTAACTCAAACTTACCTTTCTCTCAAAAAATCTACTGGAGATTTAATAATAATTCTGCCAAAACAGTCTTATTGGGACTGTTCATTTTGTTTACACCTTTCTATATCTTGTTAATGGCTTCTTCAGAACTTAACATTGTTGAAGTACGCAGGCATCATGAAATAATAAATGGTATTATGATTGTTGCGTGAATGTTTGCTAGGGCGGATCAGAAGTGTCACAAAACTCCCTGTAGAGACCTAACACCGACTTAGAAGACCCCCCAAACTTCCGCAGAAGGGATGAACTTATCATTCCGTTTGTAGAGATACCCTCCTGGTTTAGGACATTCCGTACATAGAGGCCCAGACGGAAGGGTAAAGGGGACGGCGAGAGCGTGAGAGCCACCAATCTAGAGCCATGCGTGTCCGGCTCGATTAAACTGGACCAGCCGGTTGGACCGGCTTTCACGTTTGGGTTGGCTGGAATGTTGGGGATCGTTTTTGTTGTTGGGCGTAGAAGTTTTTCATTTTGATTATGTCAAAGGAAATTTCCTTTGATGTTGTTTTGTCAGGTGCTAGTTGTTATTTCGTGATCATGGTTGATGTTCTGTGTATGTGTTTAGACAACAAGCTAAAATAAGTGGTTTTTTTTGTTGTTTGGCATTATGCTTCTAGCACTTAATTGTTTTGGGGGGGAAATGATTTTATAGTTGTTTAATTGTTTGGGAACTTATTATTATTATTAGTGATTCGGACAATTTTTCAAATAATTTTGTTTACAATTAAAAATAATGATTGTTTCTTATGTCCTGAATTTGGTTTTTGTCCATTCTAACTGTGATTTACTTTTTGATATAATGTCTTTTTTCAAAAATTTTGCCACGTTTCTTTGCTAGGCGCCGCACAGCAAGTTGTACATTTTAACAGCCAAAACCATAGTATATCTATCGGACACTGGATAATGGCCGCGATGGGAAGATTAGCCACATCAAAACTGTTACACGTATATAATAATCTACACTCATTACCAAATTATACCACCTCTCATTACAGAAACTAAGATATGTAGAGCATTATCGGAATCACTGCACATAGATGTGGCAGTTATCTTAGTTAAAAACATTTAGTAGTAGCCCTGAAAGTGTTTGTACTGTTATGAAGGACCTAAACAACCTAATTAAAGTTGCACACTCATTGGGACTAAACCTGTTAGTTCACTTATGAGGAAGAATTTAAATCTTAATTTGGAATTATATATTCTCATTTTTTACCAATTATATTTATAGGAATCGTTTGATTTTGATAACCGTATTTCGATTAAATTATATTTAATAAATTACAGTTTTATAATTAATTGCAGACAAATAATATTTCCCACTATCCATGAAAGTGTAACTTCTGGCTAATAATTTGGCAATATAATTGAACAATAACAGTTATTAGATCCTGATTTGAACTTTTTAATAAAGGAATTTTATTCTCATTAAGCATTTAACCACTTGATATTTCTAACCATTACATATGAATACATTTTAAACTCTTGTGACAGTGTGATCCAGCCATTAGGATGTTAAAGATTATTCAAATTTGGTTAATGTGGTAGGGTACAAGTTATTTTAAAGCCATCTAACTAAATAGGAGGCATTCAAATTGAGAGGTTTTTTATAAATGAGTGATTAAAACAATTTTTTTTATTTTCATGCTTTCTCCCAGATATTTTTAGTCCACTTTCTGATATGATTTTTGTTTTCCTTTCATCAGCATGATGTGTTTTTGTCGAATGTAAGAATTTAATATATCATTGTGTTTGTGTGCCCGTATCTGTGTGTTTTAATACCAAATTATATGTTACAATACAGTTATACTTATTAGCGTTACCATATTTTCAATAACTTAAGACTTTACCTAGAATTACTGAAGCAATTTTGTTGCGAAAAAACACATATTGAGATGTGTTAGTGTTTTTAAATTTCTGGAAGAAAGTAAAAAAACATTGCGAGGTATATCGGACTCAGTTTTTTTTCTATTTCACTTTATAACCATTAGTTTGTTACTCATGAAACAGTATACGTTTACATTTTATTTGTATGTGCATTTAAAAACTATTTTAGATTTACATACTACTTTAATGTATTTACAAAAATTTATATTTTGAACATTGTGCAATGACAAACCTTGTTATCTTTTGCAATGAAAACCATGTTATCCTAAGCCATTCTAAACAGTAGTGGCAGAATATTATTTCTGTAGTAGTTTTGATGAAACAATTCAGCTGATATTATATTTTTCTTTTTCAAAAATCCAAATAAATTTAAAACTATTTAGTATAGTGACAAAAAAATTAAATGATTCCCTTATCTCACTAGATTTTTGAGTATTTTATGTATCCTCACTAAGATAAAATAACTGTGTTGAAATTAGTTTTGACTCCTGCCAAATATTGGCATAGGGATTCTGTTTACGTTTAAAACCAGCGTAGGTGCAGGTTGAGTTTTTGCAGACTGGGACCCGAAATTGTGAATCGGCATTGAAAGTATATCATCCTCCTCAATAACTTGCTACACAAATGATGGGAACATTTAAAACTCCAAAAGTATTGCAGAATACGTTAATGATATTGGGCATTGAGGATAAATTAACGTACGAGTTAATTTTGTCCAGTCGGTATAACTGATTTATCAACGGATTACTGGACAGGTCTTCATAGCAGGCATGCTGTGGATGTCACAGACCACTGGGGTGAAACCGGTACAGTCGGTCAACGGTGGGGCAGGATCGGACGGAGGCTGGTCTGATACATAATGGAGAACCTGCCGCTGACCTTGCCGTCACGTAGGGAGCCCGAGGGAACATGGGGACAGTGACACGATCTGCCTGGTGTTGAGGAGGACATAAGGTTCATTGAGGGTGAGTGAGCCTCTGTACAATGAAAAACCAAAACTTATGTTTCATTCCCTTGGAGAAAGTCTGGTTGCTTTTCTCAAATTGATAGGAGCTGATGGGTAGCAATAATTTTTCTTGGAACAGTGTAGGAAATAATATAAATTTTAAAGAAATTCTTTTGAAAATTTTAAAACATAAAAAAATAGAAAAAAATTTGCTATTATTTCAATTGTGCTCTTTAATTTACATAAGTTTACAATCGTTTCTTGTCTTATTCTTTGAATAGAAGTAAAAGAAGTGTAACAATATAGCTGTGGTATAAACTAACTCCAATAGCAAATTAGCTTTTCTTCTAATTAATATTCATATCCTTTTGGGGTTATTGTATTGTTGTATGGTAACAATTACAATTGAATTAAAATTATTAGTCAGAATTCTTGCGGAAATTATATTACATCAATGTGTATGTTTACAAAACCTTAATCTCTACATGGTGATTGAAGGGACTGGTAAAAACTCATCCATAACCAATGTTGTGTTATTAGTTTTTAACAAAGAACAAGTGAATTTTATTTTTATGAGGGAATGTTATTTAAATTTATACATTTCTTATATAATCAAGAAAACATGAGTGTAAAATTTTGTTATTCCATGATAGTGAGTGTGTATTGAGTTTATAAATAGTCTTGAAGAAATCACTAATAAAACAGGGAAATTGTTTCTCTACGGTCCCCACGTTTGTGTGCCCACGTCTGCCACGCTCCAGGGTCCCCAAGTTGGCTGTGGCGATTTTCTGCTTAGTTCCAGGCCACGTTTGTTGTCACAATTTTTTCTCACAAATCGGTATTCAAAGGTATGCTGACCCCTCATTGGTTATGCGACTGGCTTCGTTGTTGGCTAAACTCATATTATTCCAAGTTTGATATTTTAAAAATAACGATCAAACTTCCTATGGTCTGTGATATTGTTGAAAGTGTAGTTTGTAATAATGCAAAGTAGGTTACACGTTATATGATCACTAGCACTGGGTCTATATTATCTGCAGGTTTTTTTTTTAAGTATGGTGTGAATAATGGGTTTCTAAACTTAATTATTACTGCTAGTGATAAGTTCTGATGTCAATATGATTTGCGTATATCATTATAAAAAGTTGATACATAATATTGTGGATACTGTTGCGGTATCAAATCACTTTGAATCAAATAAAGTTTTTGAAGTAATTATTCTTTAATTTAAAGCTTTATTATCTTATTTACAAACATTTCTTTGTAAGGATTGGGTAGTACTCAATGAAAGACAAAGCAATTAATGACTGTTAGTCGTCAAAAATTTTTGTGTAAAAAATTTTTATATATATACTGTCTAATTTCTACTCTCATCTTTGCTTTGATTTTTGTTCACTAACACAAACATCCCATCCATTATCATTAACAAACTTCATAAGGCCACTATTGCTACAGTATTCTAAATTTCATCTTTAAGTGTTAGCAGTAGTCCCTTACTGTACTGCTTCTTGTCCAGACAAAGAATGGATGGTCATACAGTTAATATAATGATTGCTTTACCGGTGTCTCTACAATGTTTATCCCCTTCGTCCCGTTTCACACAAATCAGGGTGAAATTTTTATCACGTTCACGTTATAATTGATTCAATTTAAGTCTTTCTATTTTTTCTTTTATTATTTTTTCTCTAAAGCATTTTTTATTTAAATTTTTTAGCAACTAATGTTGCTTTCTGAAGTTCTATCAATACGCAAAGTCATATATCCACAATTCGCGGGCTTTTCTGCGTAAATTTTTTTTTAGTTACTTTGTATAAAACATTGAATTTTTTCGGTTATGTATAACTCCATTTTTTAAATTAATTAAATTTGTTCCCGTATATAGAAAGTTTAATATATTTCTCCGTTATTAAATTAAATAAAATTCTCAATTCCCCGAAACATGTGGATTCACTGACGTCACAGTCTGGCTGATTCAACTGGAGTATTCACAGTCTGCTGATTCACTGACGTCCAAGTCTGCCAAATTCCCCGCTGAATTATTGAAATGTCGTAATTTTGGACCTGATCACATGTTTTGTTGAAAATTGATATTTTTATTTAAAGACTACAATTATTCATCTCTAAAACAAGACTGGTTAGGAAGGCTTAGCTTCATATGTTAAGAAAATTGATTTTTTGTGATTTCAAGTACACAAATTAATAGTTTATTCAAAACATAATACATGTTTGACTTGACAACTTTACGTTAAATTTGTAACTTTAGTAAAAATTTTTGTCCAGATACTACCAACAGAAACCAGCTATCGGAGCGGAAGGCAACGGCAAGATCAAACATCCATGTGTCCGTGACAATTAATGCTGGGACGCTTGCTGAGCTGAAGAAGCAGCGAGCGCGCAGGAATCGCAATTCGAGCCCAGACATGTCGGTGCAGCCAAGTGCTCGTCTCTTCTATTTTGCGGATCTGAGGCCTGATCAACCTACAGTCAGGCGTTTTGACCGGTCATACTGGGTGACAACGTCATCGGCGACGCCAAGGTGCGACGCTGCTGTATTCTCTCGTAGTCATCTCTATGTATAGGAACAATCAATGCTTTATGTCAAGAAGGTTAAAGAATTGGGAAAAGGGAAAAACCTGGGAAAATTCAGTAGATCCACTGTTTACAATGAAACTATTTCCCAGCATTAATAAAACCTGATATAACCTGTCTCTTATGATATCTAATACATTTACCAGGTACAGGGCAATTGTTTTTATCGTTAATGATTATCTGTCTGTACAAATATTTAATATTTACTGAAAAGAGATATACAATAATTTTAAATATTTTTGAAGATGATTTCGTAAGTACTAATAAAAACTTTTCATGTGATTTAACTTGAGTTTTGCTCTTTTAAAAATATAACAGATAACCCTTTTGTTTCATTTTAATAAAAATTTAAAAACAATATTATTTTCAGCATTAAATTCTATCAACTACTGTATGATCGATGAACAGCTAAATCTGGAATTTTACAAATAAAGCAACAGGATGTAGGAAAATAGGATTAGTTTTAAACACGTTTATTTTGTTAAATTATATTGGTAGACATAATGGCTGTAAGTGCAGTACTCTGTATATATCTTGGTTTTTATAAGCTAAGTACAGCATTAATAAATTAAATACATGGACTTTTACTTATTTAAAGTAATTTGCAGTATTTTCAGAACAGAATAGTTACAGATATTTAGTTGTTACTAGGTCTGGGTGTGTAATTAATAGATTCATACGAGAGGGAAAGGGAAAAAAGCTAGTAAAATTATATGAGTTTTGCGCTTGTTTCCTTTTGAATACTTTAAACAGTTGTTTAGAAATCCTGCTTATGTGGTTTTTCCAATGTTATTTTTGTTTTTAACATAATGGATACTGTACATTCCAAAATGAGTGAGCCTATTCGAAAATCTGTATATAGACATATGATTGGTAGTTCAACTCCATTCCTTTTAGAAGGCTTGTTCATGACTCATGGCTGAATTGGGGAAGATTCCTGAATATTACTTTACCGACCCCTGTATATATTGTAAGGCAGTTGAAGTTCGTCGTAAGGATATTATTTGCATTCCTTTTGTAAGGAGTGTGTGTTAATTCTTTTATCTTTAAGTCATACTCAATGGGAGAATTTGAGTGTTAGGTTTAGGTTAGGGTAGAAAACAACCATTGAAAATTTGCATATCGTCGTAAATTTACGGAATAGATTTATTTTTTTAAAACCTCTCTATGTGTGTTGTTAGAAGATTTTGGAAATGTTTAAAAGGTAATTAAATATTTACCATAAGCCGAATTAATAGTGTTAAGGACGAATTGTTGTGATGAAGGATATTCGAGCTTTGCTCATTAGCAAATTGATAATTATAACATAGAAAGTTTCTTGGTCGAATTATGCCTTAGAACTGCCACACGCATTGGATAATCTGCACATCAAGACGTGATTAAAAACATTCTCTATCCAAGTGTTTCAATAGGCTATTATTCAATGTTTTCACTACAGTTTTTGCTAGATATTTCTTGCTTGGCAATAATATAAGATTTGTTAAAAATGTTTATATTTTTGTATTTAATTTTTTTTTTTAATAACATTGTTATTTTAGTGCTATATTTTTGTCTACAAAATTCATAGTTGAACAAACAATTTAAAATATTTTTAAACAAAGAGTAATGCAAGATTAAACCCTTTGAGACTGTTCAACATTTATTTTTACAATGTCAAATAATTTGTAGATATGATATTTTTATAATTTTCTATGCTTATAGCGGAGATTATATTGTTTGTACTTTTCCATAATTATATTTCAACATCGTTTAATATTTAATGTAAAAAATCTAAAAACTTTGTTTTACACTTGATATATTTATAAAAATTGTAAAACTTATTACATTTTTTTTAAGCTGTTAACATATTTTATATTGACTTATAAAATAATAGGGTACTATGCAAAATTTTTTACAAAAACCATTAACCAAAAAACTAAAATTTTCTCATTTCATCAGAAAATTAAAAATGTTTGTTTTAAACCACAGATGTTTATTTGTACTTTAATATATATCCATGAGTACCAACTGCAGAGTAGCACATGGTTTTGCACATTAAACAGCTGGTGACTACCATACAGATATGGAGTTAACAGTTAATTTGGACACACAATGCCTATCAGAATATCAAGTCTTCGATGCTCAATTCAGCTAAACTACGACACAGGTTTTTTTGATGGCACATTGGGTTCAATGTGTTGCAGTTGCTATATTTTGATCTTGCTTGATTTATAATAAACTTCTGATATTTATAATTCCAATTAAGCATGTTACGATAATGAATACCACCTAAGTTTTTCCGGTTTGCACAATACATTTAAAGCATTACTGATTCAATTCAAATCTTGAGATGTTTTAATTATTCTTAGCTATGCATTGTAAACGGGAAAAATAATCACATGATAGTAATGGCCTGATATCTTTAAGTTTAGTCCAAGGTTGATTTACAATTTATTTAGGTTTATTTATTTATTTATTTAGTTTTCTAGTTATGAAGCTTTTATATCATATACACAAAATTATGCTATTGCATTAAAATCTTTAATAATAATAATTAATTCCATTTATAATCAAAATTGTATGCAAATTATTAATCATTGAAACGTGTGAGGGTAAATATTAACTTTATATGCTACTACGATATAAAAAGTTTGTTTTAAAAAAAAATTTATATTCTATTAATAATTAATACAATTGATTTTTTTTTACTGATTTAAGTTTTTCATTGCTTATATATGTGAAAAATTACTGTCCAAATATATGAAGACCAGCTTTTCCAATTACCAATCTTCCCTTTTTATTATGATTGGTGTGTGGACCAAATCTGCCCTCATTTCTGCGACAAAAACTAGAGACATCCCTTGAGATAGTATCTATTAGATATTGAATTGAATTGAAAATCTCTTTATTTTTACAATGTAACAAGATTGTATGCATCAAATAGCATCAAAGCAATTGACAATAATAAAGTAATTTAATAAAAGTAGGTAGTATATTATCAAAAATTCCAGGTCTGATCATGAATGTCTCCGACAATCAGAGTGGCTTCTTTAGTGATGTCATAGCCTGCATTGTTAACCATATTTTTACTCAAACTCTAAATAAAACTTGGTATTTAAGTTTGAGTAATAAGGCTTTGTCTAAGATATGGTACTGATTTGTCATTAAATACGGAAAGAATTATTTAGTAGTGAAATCAAAAATAGTCGTAGTAGTAAAGTGTTAAGAGCTGTGGTTTTAAACAAGTTGTCTAAGATATGGAACTGATTTGTCATTAAATACGGAAAGAATTATTTAGTGAAATCAAAAATAGTCGAGATAGTAAAGTGTTAAGAGCTGTGGGTTTTAAAAAGTTGTCCTAAGATATGGAACTGATTTGTCATTAAATACGGAAAGAATTATTTAGTGAAATCAAAAAATAGTCGAGTAGTAAAGTGTTAAGAGCTGTGGTTTAAAAAAAGTATAAACATTGAAAAAGCCATTCTTCCATTATTTAAACAACTTAAATATATGTTTCTACTAAAAATAAAAAAAACCCCTGTCTTTTTAAATTATCCATAGAATCCCTTAAAAAAATCATGTATGAAACAAGAATGATAGTTAGTAAATCAGTATTATTCTTTTACTATTTTTTTTATTCTTGCCTTTTTATATGAATGTTAAAAAAAATACTTCAAAACTTGTTTAAAGAATTACAAAGACTCTTTCCTTGGGTTTTCAATTAGTAGTTTTAGATCTGACTAATACTTCCGGGCATTGGGTCTGATCAGAAAGTCTGTGAAAGCTATAAAATTATTATAATTTCATTTTCAAAAATGTATTCTATAAAAAATGGAGTTCGAAAGTCCAGTGATAATGCGGGTTTAAAATTGATTTTCAGTAGTAATTATTAATTTATTATTGAAACAAGTTGAAGAGTTACGGGAGATAACAGATTTCGAAATAATTTATTTTTTTTATTGTCTCTGATAAATTATGTTCATTGTTAATAACTATGCCTATCCTTTAAAAAAAGCAGTTTATAGTGCATTATTTTTGTGTACGGAATTTTAATAAAGGGATATTTGGGTTATTAAACATTTCAGGGAAAATTATGTATTGACTTCATTAGTTACAGAGTATTTCGTCTTCACCCCCATGGTACGATGTGGCGTGTTATTAAATGCAATTGTATTCTTTGTTAATGCTAGTTACATATTTATTCCTCTTTAACGTGCGTGCATAAACATAAACATACACACACTAAGAAAACCATCTGTTACTCAATTTCAATAAATGTACATGGATGTTTATATTGTTTGCGTTCTACTTACCAAGAACTGTTTTCAAAAATATTTTTTGATGACATTCAACAGCTGCTAAAAAGTGACACCCACGCGCTATTCTCAATGACTTCTCGTGAACTGCTAAGTAAAAGAATGTTGTGGTGGCCAAGAATAAGTGTATGAATTAATTTTTTAAATCATATTTTTAAGTGTTTTTTGTGGTCTTGGCAGACACTTGGCCTCACTGCATAATGCCTATTGGTTAGTTGTGAAGAACATGTCATCGATAGGCTACTTCTTCAATGGACTTCTTTGCTAGCACTTTCTGTATAGACCGTTTTTTTTTGAGTTCAGCACAGTTCCTTGAATTTATTAGGCAAACATTCAATAATTTTCTTGTTATAATGTGGTAAACAAATTTTTTACCAAGTGTTTTTTTTTTTTATTTTGTTAGCTGCTGTTAGTTTGGACTTTTTCAAATTGTACTAGGAGTGAATATAAAAAAAAATTCATTTATAAAAATTACAATTTAAATTTTATGTGAATAATGAAATAATAAAAAAATGTTTTTTTAAGGTTAGTTTCTTTAAGACAAGTAAATTGTGTAGTAGACCCTTTACAAAATTACTGAGAAAAATAGACTAGAATCAAAAGGGTTAATCATTTTTTAGATAAATTTGAATATTTCCCAGCTAACTCTAATTGTGTATTAATTCATCTGTGAACAAAAGTAATTGATAAAATACCATTAAGTTCTGAAATGTCAGTGTTTCTTGTGTTGAAATTTTACTATCATAAAATGAATTGTCAATTAAGATATATTTAGAGATGAACAGTATATTTGTTTAGGTTATTTTTTTTTTTCTTTAGCCTTTTTACATATTCCTAAAACCTACAAAATAAAAACTATTGAATACATTTGGATGCTTTTGAGACAAAAAATATTATACGAATGTATTACTTTTGATAAAATAAAGGTTTATTGAGTTGAAAATAAATAATTTCTTTCATCTATCACTCAATTTAAAATATTGCTGTCTACTATAATTTTATTTTTATTCATATTAATGTGCATTTACTTTCGCTGAAATCAAAATAAAGCCATTTAATTTCAGTATCTATAATTTATTTATTTTTTGATAATTTTAGCTCTTGTATTTTTAAATGTAGTTAATTTTTATTTTTTTGTTAGATATGGTTTGTATTTAATTGAAGTTCACAAGTAATTTATTTAGAATTGTGTACACTTTTATTGGTTTTAATAAAGATCAAGGTATCTTTCTGTTTATTTCATTTTTTTATGCATTCCATTTTAAAATAACAAGTATATCAATTTTAATTCACTCACTTTGTTGAAGAATTTTTAAAAAATAGTTAATTTTTAAATATAATTTTTGCTATAGTTTGTGATGTGTGTTTTATAGCTTTAATTAAGAAGTTATTTGTATGTTACTATATGGGATTTGTCTGTTATCGTTTTAAAACTTGTTTTATGAAGTATCAAAGAATATTTGAATGTGATTTATTAAATCATACATTCCACTATTTGTGCCTGGTTTAGTATTATTTACACTAGTACTTATTCTTAGTCTGTGATGTTGTTTGACTTTAAGCGCTGTTTTCATTAATGTTTATGAAGTTTGTGCAATACTCCTATGCTATGTTAATCTTAATCTCATTAGTATTGTTATGTGTTAGGGAAGTTATTCAACTACCGTCCTTAAAATTACAGGTCCTTAAAGGTAAAGCTTTTTGATACTTAAGATTCTATTCTTTATAATTTGTGATATAAACGTTAAGTATATTGTGTTGTGGAAATAATATTACAACTTTTTTAATGTGTTTTTCTTCATTAAAAAAAGAGAATTTAACCTCAATTTACTATACAGCATTCCATTGGTTTCGTTTCATCTTTTATTAATTAATTATTAAATTTTGGTCGTGTATAATAATACAAAAGGAGAGCATTGATGATTAGTCTTAACTAAACATTTTAATGTAAAATTAAGTATTGTTGCAAAAAATGTTTACAATTTTTAAAAAGATTTACACCACAGAACATGTTTGAAAAAAGGTATGGATAGGGGTATAAAAAAAAAGTTTATTAATTTAATTTTTTCAAAGACCAGTTTTTTAAAACTATCTATAACTATAAAGTATTGTTTTTTAGGACTGCTTTTTATACATTTCAATCATGAATAAACTATCTTCCAAGATCATGGTGATTTGATTTGTACTGACATATTATTGCAGCTATTGTAGTTTTTTTTTTTAATAATTGTTTTTGTACTTCTATTTCAGCCAACATATAACAAAATATAGATAATTGTTTTAAAATAACATAAAGCAAAATTAAATACTTTAATACTCCATATATAATAGAATTTTTTAAGTGCTGGATAGGTTAAATTTTCCAAAAGTAATATCCCATTGATTGAAGATTTCCCCAGGGTTATTTCAATTTAAAATTGTTTAAAACCCCATTCTAATTAGTCGATATTGAGTTTTTCTGTAAATTAAGATACTTAAGAGACCAAAAGAAAGTTAACAGGTCCCTTACAGAAAGTACTGTAGTTCAACAATACAAATACAGAAACAAATAAAAATAAAAAATGTTTGTAGCAACCTATCAATTATATTCTGGAATACTTTTCAAATTAACGTCTCTACTTTTTGTATTGATTTTCTGCAAGTTTCTTATATCCAGCAATGTTCACATTTTAATTCTGAATCATTTGGTTACAACCATTTTTCTACATTACAAATTTAAGCTTTCACACTAAATATTTTACTGTAAAGTTTACAAAGTTTCTAACAGTGCTTAAGTATTTTTGAGTAAAATCTTTCTAAGTGCTATATTTGATTACAGTTAAGGCTACAAATTAATTTGTCTCTTAATTTAATTATAGACTGAAGTATTTTGTACATATTGATTTATTGTATATTTTGTTGTACATTTCTTGTAAATAATCAGTGTAAAAATTAATCTCGGTGAAGGGTCTAATTTTACTTTATTTTCGATTAAATGGCAGTGTTTTAAAGCAATTTGATTTAAAAAAAGACTTTGTGCCAAACAAAACAAGATTTATAATTTTATTCAGTCAAGGGCTTGTGTTTGAAGGGACTGTAAATTCATATTTTCTGTTTATTTAAAAAATATATGTTTTCTGTAGATAACCACCAATTTGAAATAGAGTAAAATAATAAAATATGAAATATAATTTTTAATGACGCATGTTAATAAAAATAAAAACAGTCATTTAAAATTTTAAAATTTGAACAAAACGTACAAGTCCTCTGCAATTTTATAAGATTACAGTTACGTAAAGTTTAAAGGAATGTTAAATATGTTATGATGTACAGTTTGAATTGTTTTATACTCAAAGGTAAAATAAGGGACCTTCTTTTATACATATCTTAGCAATGTTTCTACAAAACTCAAACTGAAAAACAGCTGATTTTCATTATTTGAAAATACAACATTATAGTATAATGTCTAAAATTGTATATTTTGTAGGATTCAACATTCCATGTATGCTGTGCTACAATACATTGTTTATTATAAATGTTGTGGTCTTGTCTTGTACAGGTAAATCAAAAGTAGTGAATTATTAGAAGTTAGAAGCCTTTTATAAAGTGTAAGGTAGCCATATACAAATTATAAAACACATTTACAAAACGCCTATTCTAGACACACCATTTTGTTTTTGGTGTATTTAATTAAATGTTTCATTCACATTTCAAAATAGATTTATCTGAAATGTGGAGTTCCAAAAATTATTCTTAGACTTTTATGTGTTTTATTATTATTACAGATTCATTCAATTTGTGAAACAAACAGTCCAAGAAGAAACTTTGTAACCGTTTTGTTTTTACTTGTTTTGTAAATTATTGTATTTCATTATTTAACTAAAACATAACTGTAAGTTGTTAAAATTAATGCCTTAATAAATTTTAAATACATACTAATACTGAAACAATAAAATAAGCTGCCTAATGCAGTGTAAATATGTCCAATTTTCAATTGATTTATAAAGCATGATTTTATTTAAGTGTTGATCAGTTGTGTAGATGTATCATTGTTTTAAAAATTGTAAACATCTTTTCAATAACTTTATGGATGGGCTGATTTAAAATCTTTTCAATACTTAAAAAATTCTAATTCTTTAAAAGTAGTAATGAGAAATTTTTTTATATCACAAAAGTATTCATCCTATCAGTTGTGCATTTATGCGCACTTAAACATTATCTTAAAATGAAATGTTGGCCAAAGATTCTAAATGAATCAATGTAGATTGTGTGTGAGTTACATCCTAGATTAGAATTGCAGTAAAGTAAACATTTGCAAAGTAACGTAAAAGAAGATCAATTGATATAAATTGATGTCTCTTTTCAGTAAAAACGTAATGCTGATTTTGAGATGAAAGCAGATTACTGCTTATGGAATTGCAACAAGAAATCATTATTACAATCAAATTTTCATTATGGAAATGAGAATCAAAATGCATTAAATTTGTGGTTGCCAATGTGTATTTTATTTCAATACCAATATTTAATTGACATTTGGAATTAGGTACTAAATGCGAAAAAGAATAGTAAAAATACACCAACAATTAGTTGGTTTAGGACATTAAATCAGCCCATTCTAGTTCCTTTATCATTAAACTCTTCCTAACGTCCAAGTTGGCCTAATATATAAGATAAAATGTTAAAATAAACTCTGTTAAGATGAATATTTAATTACCTATTTTTATATATAATAAAAAGTTAAAATAGTCTTTATTACGTCTTATATTTGTAGCACGATACTTTGCAATGTTCACAATTTTTACTTTTCCATAGGTTTCATAATTTTTGTTGAATCAGATGTGTTCAAATTAAGCTGTGTTCAGAGGGTAATACAATTATATTTCTACTAAGTTTTGTCTTCATGTTTTCCCTTAATTCCCTTCACATAAAACACGATGTTTTGAAAATGGGTGTTATAGAAATGAATTGTCAAGCTTTGTACTTGCATGTGTATCAACGAATATCGGGGTAGATTTGAATGAAATTTGTTTAATATGTTACAAACTCAGAAAATATTGAATTGATACCAGCAAGTATCCACACATGCTCAGAAAAAAAGTTGTAAAAAGTTTGAATTGTTTAAACAAAAAATGGATTATTTATGTTAAGTGGAGAGTTACAGAAATAAGGAAGATGATCCACTTCCTAAGTAATTGGGTAAAATATATTTTGGGTTAAAGGTATGTGCTTTCACTGCTGCTATGGAATGTGTGTATGAAAATATTTGTCTGTGGTGTAAAGATAAGACAAAAAACCTTTTTACTGACAGCTAGGCTGCAATTGAAGGCATTACACTGTATTAATGTTTTCTGGACAGGATCAATGGTGTTGTGGTTTGTTAGGTCCTGGACATTGGCAGAGTTGTTAAAAATGGAAGAGCAGCAAATTAGGACTCAGGGATGTAGTTACATATAGGACCAGAGCTTTTACTTACTGTTCAACGGAATTATTGGTGGTGAAGTCTCTTAAGATTAAAGGTTATACTTTGAACACACAAGATTGGAAGACGAGTCTAAGGTTAAACATTTACCCAGCAGGGATCACTTCTGGCTGGTTTATACCTTCGAGTTGAAACCTACAACTAGGAACAGCAAACTGATATCTGGGCGACCTTATCGATGTCCAGGAGCAGCACATCACTAAACTGCAAATGTCGAGATTCTGGGGCAAGGGCAATTCGATAGGTCTAGTCTACTGCGGGAGATGACTATTGGGAGTTGGTGGGGTTCGTTCCCTACCTCAGAGGTTTTTGCTAGCCTCGACATAAGGGTGTGCAACTCCCTGCCTGCTTTGATTCATGAGGCTGGCCTCCCCTTCTTTCAAGGGGACATGATTTGAGATTAGTTCCCTAAATTCTTCCCCATGATCTCGATACGAGGCGGGCCCCTACCCTTAACCTTACCCATTCAGAAATATCCTGTCACTCCGGAAGCAGTAACATTTATAAGCCCCTTGTCCTAAGAGAGCAAAAAAAAAGGTTTAAACAGTCTAAGGATACTGATTCTCAACCCAGTCTCAAAAGCTTGTATATGATCATCCTCCATCCGCATCTTCTCATATTGCAAGCCTAATTACAATCCATGATATTACAAACATGATCTTCATAGGATAGGTATTTTAATGAATAACCTTCTCTGTAGACAATATGGCAGTAAGAAGAAAATGTAAAGCACTTGAAAGAATTTGACTGCTTTGCTTTCTAAAATGATTGCATTGCAACATCTGATAATCTGAACAAGGTTTGTAGTTTTCCTCAGGAGGAGCTAATTAGTCTTCTGATTGTTAATAAGGCTGCTCTAGGTGTGATGAGGTAGGTCCTCCTTTTTCACTTCCAAGGTGCATAGGTCTTAGGTCAAAATTATGTAAAATAGTTTATTTTAACTAATGAATTACCACACTATAAATAATTATATACAAAATACTTATAATCTGAAGCCAAAGTAAAAGGTGTTTTCTTGAATAAATGAGCTGAAATTAATTAGAAATGTGGGCATGCTTAATGTATCCAAATAGAAAACAGTAAATGAACAAAAAATTACTGTCAGCAAAAGGCCTATTGTACAGTAAATACATCACAATACAAACTGTGGTAATTGACATCATCTGAATTTTCTCAATAGAACCATAAACTAAATCTTTGTTCCCCGCACACTTCCTCTTCAAACGAAAGCAAGAATATGTTTTTGATAGAGATTGGTCCAAAAATGTAGGTCTTCACCTCAGAATTCTGCTTTGGGCCCATGTGCAAGGGATGGAGTTAGCTAAGTAGTACTGAGTTAGCTCTCTTACCAGTAAGTTGCAAGTGAACCATTATGTACGAGGGGTATTAGAAAAATAAGGTTCCCTATGCCGCCAAGACAGAATGCGATATGTTGGGAGAAATCTGGCAACACTGTCTTACTCATCAGCTGTCCCTCTCGCCCATACCACTCGCGCCTCGCTACATCCAACAGTGCCGGTCTAGCTGCCTTCGAAGATGGAGCTTCCTACCGTTGTTACCGCCAGATGCGAAATTCGTGCTGTGTACGTTTTTTAAATGCAAAACAGATTTCACCTATTGAAATTCATCGTCAGTTAATTGAAGTTTATGGGGAAAACTGCATATCTGTTCAACACATTCGGAAATGGTGTAGAGAATTCAGTGAAGGCCGCATGGAAATTCACGATGAAAACCGAAGTGGACGGCCTTCAGTTTCAGATGGAGTTGTTGGAAAAGTTGAGACAATATTGCTTGAAGATCGGCTATCCCCCCTACAGCCCAGACCTAGCCTCAAGTGATTATCACTTACGTATTCCCAAAATTAAAGGAACACTTGGGTGGCCAACGCTTCAGTACCGATGATGAAGTCAAGGAAGAGGTTACTCGATTCCTCAAAGGATTGGCGGCCAGAATTCTAACAACATAGGGATAGAAAAGTTGGAGCATCGTCTACAAAAGTGTTTGGACAGAAACGGTGCTTATGTTGAAAAATAGCTTAACTTTTAAGTTTCGAATTGATGTATAACACTAAGTAGAAATTATAGAGCTGTCTATTTTAAAAAATCATGGGAACCTTATTTTTCTAATACCCCTCGTATTAGTCAAGGAGACGAAAGCCAATATAAGCACAACCTAGTTTTTCTTGACAGCTATATAAATATTCTTTATTGAACATATTCTTAGAGAACAGTACAGTCGTCAGATTTTCTTTTGTTACAGCAGGTTAGAAAGTTCTGTTTAAAAAATTCATTTATTGTGTAGAATGGATGGTCTTGAAGCCAGAGTTTTAGTTTGTGTCCAAACTGCAGTCGGTCTCTCCTCTTCAGTTCTTGTGGGAGGGCGTTCCACAGCTTTGCTCCGACATACGTTGTCTTCTTCTCCGTGGACGCTAGGCGGTGAGCTGGAAGATGGTAGTTTGCAGCATGCCGAGTGTTGTAGTCATGTTGCTGAGCTCCAGTCATCACTTTCATTGGGTGATTTCAGGTGTACATAGGTCACAGCTACCAGGATGTATAGGTTAACCAGAGTGAGAATCTTCAGTTCTTGAAAAGCTTGTCTGCATGATTCTCTTGTGCGTAGGCTTGCAAGGATCCGAATTGTTTCTCTTTGGTGTATTAGGACCCGTTGCAGGTTGCCTACTGAGGAAAATCGTTTTTGTAGAGGATAAAGAGGACTGGTCCAAGAACAGAGCCTTGCGGCACTCCTCGAGTGATGGCTTGTAGTCCTGAGCATATTTGGCGTGTAACTCCTTCGGCAGTGTATTTCACTTCTGTCATCTGGCTTCGTCCTGTGAGATAGCTTCAGAACCATTCCAGGGATTGTCCTCGTATTCCAAGTGTGGTTAGTTTTGATAGCAGGTGGTCGTGGCTAAGGCAGTCGAAGAAATATGGCTGTGGAAAGTGTTTCCATCTTCAAGTTGATCAGCTAAAAACTCTAGGAGTTTTTAGTAAGAAAAATATTTTAGCGTCAGCGCACTAGTTTTGGTGAAGGTCGAGTTAGGAGGGTATTAAAGGGGTTAAAAATATAAAACGATAATATTTTACTCTGATCTTATTTTTTCTTAGTTTGACATACTTAAAATCAACTTTCAGAATCATAAATAAATGTTAAATCAGTACCACCTAACCATATACAAACTGACTATTTTGCTTACAGTGGCAAATTTTGGACCTCTTAACCTAGGTCTCTGATTGTGATCTCGTAAGTGCAATTTATGTGTCAGATAGTCAGTTTTTAGTATGTCAAAATAAGAAAAATATTGACCAAGAAACAAATATTGTTCTTATTTATTATTCTTAACCTTTTTGATATCTTCCCATTTTGATAAACCTTCTTAAACATATTTCAAAGTTAAATTTAATTTCCACTACATTACTGTATAGTTAATTATTTATTTTTTAAAACTAAATTGACTAATCAGTTAACGTTGCAATTAATGATTTTAAAGCGAACTGAAATAATTTTGTTTATTAAATTATACTATTAAATTTCTCTCTACCTAACGATTAAAACTGTGCAGTTAGAGACAATATCTTCAAAAATTGCATTCCTGTAAATCACTTAATGTTAATTAGATTATCATGCTCAATGAATAAATTGATCTAATCGTCCCAAGCAATGATTCACAATAAATGTCAACTTCAAGGCACTATTAGAAAATTCAAGGCAAAATAGCACATATAAATGGTGTTTTTTTCAAACTTTAATTTTTATTTATATAAAAAAAAAAACTAAAAGACACTAATACAGTATACAGCAATCAGCTATTCCCTTGGGTGATTTAGTTTACGTTATAGTCGACTTCCTCTTCCCCCCCAAAACTTGAAAAAATTCAATAGTAATGCAACCCTTGTGACATATGAAATTAAAGTGGATTAAAAAGTCACCTTTTGATGAAATAAAAGATTTTATTGGATGACTCAATTTTGAGATATTAGAGTGTTTTTAAACCTCAAAGAGAAAATTTCTGAAACCTTGTGGATTTGAGATTTTCTATTTTTAACACAGAAACACAGTTTAATACTTAGGCCCATGTTAATAGTGAAGCCTCAGATATGCGGCTTACAGCTAACCTATGTGCCGGCTCTTCCATTGAGTTGAATTCCAAGGTTAAGTACCTGGGCGGGATCCTAGATAGGGTACTAAGTTGTGGACCTCATCTAGAAAGGGTTATTGCCAGAGGGAAATGGTCTTTAATTCAATGCAGACGCGTGCCAGGTGGGTTTTGGAGGCTTAAGCTGGTATTGGCTTTATGTCTCCGTATTCAGACCTACACTAATGTAAGGGGCTGTTTGGTGGCCAAAAATGGAGGCCAAGATGGCGGTAGCGCCTTGGTATCACCGGGGCCTTTCCTCGAGTGTCAGGTGCAGCTCTAGACTGTTGACTGTTGCCTCAATCTCCCCCCCACCCCCGGGATATTGTCATTTGGGATATGGCCAGGAGGAGTGTCTACTATCTTCAGTAAAGTCGGACTCTGGTTGGGCTGCAGTGGTGGGCATTGTAGAATTAGCATCTGATTCAGGGGGATGCTCTGCATATAATCTCTGATCAGGGTACCACAAAAATTTTCCTTTGATTAAACACTTAGCATTGTGATACCTCCTTGGGACGATTGGTCGGAGGGAAGGAAACCTCTTTAACCAGGTGAACTTGTATGGTTTACAGACGGCTCTAAAACAAAAAGTGGCACAGGCGCTGGAGTTGTGGGAGTGAAACCATGCAAGGGAACTGGTCGTCCCTATGGGTTCTTATCCTAATTTTTCAGGTGGAGATCGCAACCATTATGGAGTGTGCTCATGAGAATCTTTGTCTGTGGTATAGGAGTAAGACAATCAATATTTTCACAGATAGTAAGGCAGCAATGATGGCGCTGCACTCTTGTGTGTTCAACTCCAAACTTGTCTGGGATTGCTATCAAGTCGTTTCATCCCTTGCCAGAATCAACAATGTGATTGTTTGTTGGGTTCCTCGTCATGAGAGGGATCACCTAGGAATGAAAAGAACTGATGCCCTGGCCAACCGGGCTAAGTGTCAATTATGATGGGTCCTCAACCGTTCTGTGGTATTTCAAGTTGTGAACCCTTTTGGGGCTGTCTCAAAATGGGTTCGCACTGAACATGTGAGAAGGTGGAGGTTGTATCCGGGTATGAGAATGAACGGAATGGTACTACAGTCGCCTTCCTCCAGGGTAGTGTCTGATCTCCTCTTACTAAGTAGTTCGACGACTTCTAGAGTTATCGGTCTGGATTACGGGACATGGTCACCTGAGGAGGCATCTTCACACAGTCGGCATCCTTAGGAGGATCCGCTTTGTAGAATGTGTGAGCAGGAGGAAACTGCTGAACACTTGTTCTTTGATTGTCCTGCAATAGCAAGTGAGCGGTATGCCATCTTTGGAAGTTTGGACAGGGTTGTTGAATTTCCCCAGGAGAACCTAAAAGGTTGTTGTCAGTGGTTTGTGGAACTGCTGACTGGTTTTAAGCCTCATGGTGTGCTTCCGGGGTGCGCAAAAGGCCCTTGAGGCTTAAGGACATGGCAATAGGCTGCCCCATAGAAGAAGAAGATCCTATGTGCCATCTTAAACAACAAATAGATGAGTTGGGTTGTGTTGGAAATTTGCCACCGATTCCTTTTTTTAAATTTTGCAATTAAAATCTCTTTATTATGTGTGACCTAATAGTTTATATTTTTGAAAATAAACATTCTATAATTTATTAAACAATCAAGATTAAATAAAGTTATAAACATTGTTACATATTTTACTAAAAAACTATTCAATTATTTGACAGAAATTTTGGTAAGGTGTTTACAAAATATAATTTGTTTTTCAAAGGCTTTATTTAAATTGTATAAAAAATCTTTTCTACTTCATTCAGAAATTTATCACAATGAACTGCCTCGTTGCTCCGTAGACTAATGGTTATGGTCTCGGCTCTCTAACCGAGAGATCAGGTTCAAATCCCGGGGAGGTCCAATCATGTACTTTGTACTTTTAAAATAAAAACCAGTGCATTTCGTAGCCGGCATAGCTGACGCTTAAATGAGATTTAAAAACAAAAAAATGAATGTGAGTCCACAATAAGCAGCCTGCATCAAGGACTGACACGTCAATTGCTGCTAATTTCAATTTATTCATTCCCCACAAAAATTTATTTTTTATTTTGCTGTAAAATTATTCTAAACGTGATATCATTTTTTTAAGGACAGAGCAAACCTGTTTCAAAATTTTGAATATGTTACGTCTATTGATTATTTATTTTGTGAACATCTTGCAATTTACCTCAATAACGAAACCATTTTTTTTTGGGTTACATACCCTTAAACATTACCTAATCCAGCAAGAGGTAGAATAAAAAAAACCAGTGTGGTTTAAAAATCAGTCTTTATTACAATATATATTTACAAGTCAAATTTCACAATACAAAACCATACCAAACATTTAATTGCAAGATATTTAATGTGTCATTACAAGCAAAGTTTTTCTAAATTAAAATTATTAAAACTGGAACAGAAAATAATTAAAATTTTATTGTTATTGTTATAACAATATTTTATTGTTTTCCAAAACAATATTAGGCCAACAATATTTTATTGTAACCTAATAGTACTACTTATTACTTATTTTGAATATTATACCAAATATGAGAGTCTAAGTGTTAACATTCACTGCTGTAACTAAAAGAGGTGCCATCGTTTTATGCTGGTACTCTTTAATTTAAGAAAGTAATACAGCCACAAAAGTCATAAAGTATTGTGTTTTTATGGTATATATTGAGAGTTTTTA
The DNA here is from genome assembly GCF_021130785.1 of Homalodisca vitripennis. Lineage (NCBI taxonomy): Eukaryota > Metazoa > Arthropoda > Insecta > Hemiptera > Cicadellidae > Homalodisca > Homalodisca vitripennis. The sequence continues at coordinate 34,109 of NW_025780808.1, forward strand.
TGCCTGGCTAAACTAATGATTGTCAGGAAAACATCTGAAAAAAATTTAAGAAAACAAGATGAGTGGCTATTTTGTCAAACTTACTAACTGAACCATTTTAAACAATTACAAATCATCTGCGACAGGTTTTGAAAAAACTATTTTACTCAGGTTCGTTTGAACTGTTAGTTACTTGCAAAGATATAGTAGTTTTAAAATTTCAAATTCTAGCTATAAGATTTTGGTTTTATATAACAAATGCTTTATGATTCTTGCCATTATATTATGTGTGTGACCTTAATACTGAAATTAGATTTCATCTACTTTTTAAATTTTTTTAAGCAAGTTAGGCATTATAAAAATGTTTGACTTACTACCAAAGAGTCTCTCTTAATTTGGGAATATTTTTTATATATCATGTTGAATATTAATCTTACTCCTACACACACTTCGTTAGGACTATACATATTTACAAGTTGGGAGTACGCTACACCACGTGGTGAGTAACAGGCTTCACTGTGGTTGCATGCAAAATTTTAAACCTATAGCATTTCATTCTCGAGATCTGTGAACAGATACACAGACAAGCAATCATATAGAAAAGAGACGTTTACATCTTTCCGGCAGATGAAAGAGAAAGTGTATCAGCCTAGTGAGTAATGGACTTCAATTAGGATAATCCAAATTCCATGGCTGGACATGCACATCACAGCAAATATTCTTGTCTTAATAGAAATAAAGTTTCATGCAAAATTTGAAGTCTACAGATGAAACAATTCTCGATATATCTTTCCACATTACAAATTCACATCTTTGTTCATTAATTTATGCTTAGTAGCGGTTTCTCTATCAATTATGTCCCATGTTAAAATCTCATACGATTGTTTAGATTTTGTTTACAAATTTATTTTTTCTGGTATTTTCTCGTACCCATCGTAGTTAGCTATCACATCATTATAAAAGTGTTCGCTAATGCTCAGCCAAACCCCATGAAGTGTCATGTATTATCATCGAACTTAGTGATGCTACATAGAAACTAAAGCTTCATGCAAAATTTCAAGTCTATAGGTAAGTTTCTATTTAAGATATCGTGAGGACAAACAAATAGAAATGAAATTATTCCAGCCCCTCAAAAGCTTCGACAATGATCTCATTTACTTTTAATCAAGCAACACCAATTTTAATTTGCACAAAAACAAATTAACATTTTGTAGAGCTTAATAAGTAATATTCAAAGTTACTTAACAAGTGAAGAAAGATTTTCAGCTTAGAATAAAATTACTAACATATAATTAAATAACAGGATCACAAACAGATTTAAAAAACACATTTTATAAAAGATACACTTCATAATAAATGGACACACACAAAAATTTATAACTAACATCTCTTACATTATAAGCACAATCTAATAATAAATTGTCATAATTCACTATATATTGTATGTTATTAATCAATAAGTTATTATACATCAATGTAAGTTATTATTATATCATAGGTCTCCTAAAGCACTGCTGTACTGAAAAATTGATTCAGTATTTTATTAATCACGTTTACAATGTTTTTTACTTTAACCCTTTACCTTCACCACTTAGGATAAAGGAGTGAACTGTGAAACCCAAAGGGTCAAATGGAACCGTACCATGTACGGTTTGTACAGTCTAGTGAGTGATTACGCCATAATCATAGGCCTAGACATGGTCCACATGGGTGATGTACCATATCACCCTGACATGTACATGTGATCACTCTGTAACCGAAGTGGTACTCCAGCTGGTTCAGCACAAACACTACAGAGTTGTAGAGAGTCACTTCATCCTTGGTCTCGTCCTTGGACACGAACCGCAGCCGGCCCTTGATCTCGCTGATCTCATGGTCGCCCAGACCGTAAACTCGAGTGTTGGCCATGCCCAGCGTTCCTCGTACCACTATGTATGGCATGCTGGCACACGCTCGCACTTCTCAGTCACAATCGGGTCCTTCTTGTTTCTGTTGAAAAACAAAGGGAATAGCAGGTTTGCATGTACATAATCTAGTGCAACTTGAACATACTTTTTACTTTGCTATGTTTGTATCAATTAGGACACTTCACCTACGATTGTTAGGTGATTGGTCGGTGGTGGAAGGTCAGTCGTAGGCGGTTGGTTGGCGAATGCAGACCGATTGTGACCTGTATTCTTCAGTTCAGTTTTAATAATTAGTGTTGTGTTTTTTATTAAGTGCATGTTTTAGAGTTAGTGAAGTTGACCCACAACATGGTGGTTGTGATTCCTGACCTACACTGTCACAAACGCTCTGGTATGATTTGTTTATTTTAACCTAGTTTGTAATTATGTGTTAGGTTGGTTGTTTACTTGAAGAAGAGATCGATAATAGATCTCAAAACATAGTGTTGTTACTGATTTTTTGTATCACTGAACAATGGCAAATGTCAGGAAAATCCTGTTTCATTCACAATCCTTCCATCACCAAAAACAAACTTCAAACAAAGAATTGCTCATCAGGTTTGAAAACCTACAGTGTGGTGAGTTTGTATGTGTGCCAATCGGGTCGCAGGGAGTCCCAACCTTGTACGTTTATGTTTAGTAGCAATCTTTTTCAGTTGTAAGTTATGTAAATATAAATAAAACAATTCTAACGTGTACTTGCAAGTATAATTGTTGATTACCAGCGTGTTCATTCTTTTGAATAAATAACACTGCATAATACAATGTGTCAGACAAATTGTATTACTCCAAATTAAGCTGTAGGAAGACAGCTGATAGATGTATATATATAAATTAACAAAACAAATACTTTTTCAGAATACTTTACCCCAAACTATAATTTCTGAAATAAGCATAACATTTTTAATAGAAGGTATACATTTTGGATTTATTGCTGTAAGGTTATTAAAATTTATGGGACATAATTGTAATATAATATTTACAAAGGTTTTGAAAAAAACATTTGAAAAACAGATTTGAACAATTTTAAAGAATTTTCACTTTATTCTATAACTTATTTTGAAAAAAAATATCTAATTTAGGCTATAACAATTAGAGCATTTGTTATGGTTTAAATAATTAGCCTATTCAAAAATATATTGCCAGAAGGCCTAAAGTGTGTGTGCCACTACAAAAGATTTTACCAGAACTTTGAGATTTAAAATAGGCATCATTAAAAATATTATATATAAAAAAAATTACATCTGATATTATTAACTACAACTGAATAAAACAAAATATTAGTCAAGGTATAATTCATCACATAAAACTATTTTAACTAATAAACAAAACATCCTTGTTAATTACACATCATTGAAATTCATATTGTTCTCTTTACACTCTTTACAAGGGGTAGAGTACAATAAGCGGACCCGATTTTTATAATCATTGATACTTAATATTCGTAGATCGCATACAAGTCTATCAATCATGTCTATAGTCATAATAACAATCATGTTTGAAATTTAAATAATTAATATAATACACAGTGACAATCTCATAAATAAATAAAAGCTATAACGATCAAACAAACAATTAGAACTGGAAATAAGAAAAACTCAAAAAACAATAAAGAAACGATAACATAACAAACACTTATTTAACAGAAAATACGAAATATGTGTAACTAGTTATATGTTTTTCTCTAGGGTAACAATGCCACTTTCAAGAAGTTGTTGAAAGCATTCTCTCTAGAAAACCGTACTTCTCTTCTATACAAATACTCACAGAGAATATCCGCAAGTCGGTCTGCTGATATCCCACTTTTTAAACTTCGTTTCACGGTTCTCCACGAGCTTTCGACTGTCTGTTATTTATTGTCTATAAAAACAATATGTTTACTATATGAAAAAGTTTTTAGAGTATATACAAGTTAGTTATTGTTTGAAAATCGGTATCTGTTGGTTATGCTCATAGTAATAATTAAGCAATATTGATATGAAAAACCGGGTCCACTTATTTAGTCTACCGTTTACAGTTTTAAAGAAAATTACAAAAATGGATTCACGTCCGAAAATTTCACTTTCATCCTGTAGAGAGATATTAAGCTATGTAAATAATAAAAAAATATTGTAATATATATTTGGTCTAAGATATTGTTGGGATATCTGAATGTTAAAGTTACTACCAGGTCAAAATGTCAAAAACAGGTCCTTGGTAGTCTTTGACCTGGATAAACAAATACAACACACAGTAATTTACATAAAAAGGTATTTAACAATATCCGACTGAGTTTAAGTTAACACAAGATGTAGACTATTTAGTAATAATTTTTAATCCCTAGTTTTGTTGAAAATATATCAATTTTGGAACTCGTTCAACAAGTTTTTGACTGTTGTTTACTTGAGTCAACAAAATAGACGTTATCCAACCACGGCTACAACAATGAAGGTTAACCTTCGAAACATGCCAACATAAGCGTGAAACTTGCATTGGATTGGCAGTATAATACAAAACATCATTTATTTTGGCCATTATAATCGATCCTGAGCTAACTAAAGTGAATTATAAAACTACTTGTTAACGGGCTGATTCTCCATGAACAAACCAACAAAGCCTGAGACCACCAATATTTTTACATCATTTAGTATATTAGGAAATTACAATTTTTAGTGCATCCTCTGATTATCTGTATGTATTTTAATACTTATACTAGTTGAATAAAAATTCCAATCCCTAGCGTCATTAACATTTGGTAGTGTTAACACTAAGCTGTGAGAAATTATTAATTATACACTTACGTCAATATCAATATAATATAATTGATTGCTGTGACGTTGTAATTTTGGTTTTTTTGTCTTATAAATACTGTATGTTAGTAATATAATTCATATGTAAACTATATTCATACACAACAGTAAATACAACATAACCTAGAAATCAAACAGCAGTTGTTATTGTTGATATATGACGTTCGCAACGTAGCCGCCACTCTTAGTAAATCCACTACAGCTGTTCTGTTCCCAATATCTACAAGCGTAAATATTCACCATTGGTTTTATAACTATATACAGTGTCACTTTTCATCTACCTGCATAGAAAAGTCTAAACAAACTGTCACGTCCTTTTTATGAACAAGATTTATCCTTAAATACCTATATTGAGACTATAGAGCCACTTATTGATTTTTACCATTTCACTAATATCCATTGCTTATCCAATTATAATTGGGACATTTGTTTTTTTTTTCTTTTTCACATGCTTCCGATTTTTCAAGGGTGTAGGGGCTGAATAAAAAAGTCAGAAATTACAAAATAGAAGCTCTGCCTCAGGTACCAATCTCTGTTTTTTTCTTTATAAGTATTAGCTTAGCTTAGCTATGCTGGCTTCGACACTGCATATCATGTCGAGTCTCAATGGAACCTCCACGGGATTTGAACCTCTCAGTTAGAGAAGAGACTATTGTTTACGAAGGAGAAAAAAGTCTCTAGTTTTCGCAAACAAAAACGAGTTTTAAACACATAGCGTAACCACAAAACAAATAATATTTAATAATAAAACTGCTATTCATTAACGGTACAAATAGTAAAGTACAGACGAATATTGATATTATTTAGTATTATTAAGATAACATTCCTCTAAGTGTTACTTTATTATATGTATATGTGACTTACAATTAAATAAAATCAAAAATGAAATTACAATCATAATTGCAGGTTATAAAAGTACTTCTAAAGATTTTTTTTATTTTGCAGTCATAAATTCTTTAATATTATAAGAATATAAATCACATGGTATAGACATAATTTACGTTTAAATTATTTAAAATACATAAAAGTATGATTTTGTAACATGTTATTTATTGTTATATCAATCAAACTCACAAAATATTTTAATAGTAGTACAAAAATTACACTGCTTATAAAATTATTTTATTTTGTGACACGGCTATGGTTAGAATTAATTTAATATAATAATAATTCTAGTTACAACAATGAATTGATTTATAAACCAAGTTCCTGAAACAAGTGCTTACTTAGTCTTGCCATTAAAATAATTCAAAGTTATCTTTGTTTTGTAATAAAAAGTCTTGTACAATACCAGAAATAAAGCACACTATTGTACCACAGGATAGCGATTTTTAACACGGCCAAAGTAAAACAGATTTAAAAAACATCTACATGAACAAAGGATTTAAGTTGTTTTAGCAGAAAACATATTTTAACATGCGTTTTTAAACGAAGTATAAACACTTTCCATCTCTTCCTACTGTGTATTGTACTGAAGTTCTGAAAACTTAAAAAATGTTAAGTACGTTCAGAATTAATTCTGAGATTCATTAACACTTAGTGATAAAGTAGTAGTGACGAGAACGTCCCTAAGCTGTAGTGGAAAAGTGACAATTTACTTAATTAACCAAATCATAGGCATACTATTATTGTCACAAGTTATCTTTATTTAGAAGGTGCAAACAGTTCATTTATCTGTATGAATGTACGAGGTCCCAAAATTGAACCCTGCGGATCTCTTGTCAAACAGGCATATAATTTAGAAAAAAACAAATAACATCATATACCTTCCTAACAAATATGATTGAAATTAAGTCAGGGCAGATTTATACAAACCATAGTAATTTAAAATGCTCAGTAATATATTGTATGATACTACATTGAAAACTTTTGACAAACGACAGTATATCAATGATCTAAAACCTTATCTTTAACACCTTCACTAATACATTATTTCTTACCATTAACAATAGCATTGCAGATGTGTCTATTGGGCTTAAATTCAGTTTGAAAGTAGACAATTTTTTGAAACAATCAAACTGTCTTATTATACAACACTACCTGTACTTCAAAGAACATGTATTATGGACACGGAACTACAGTTATGGTGTTCTTATTTTAACGACTTTAAACAAAGGCGTGCATTAAAAGGCGACTTTAAACTTCAAGAAAATATGGTGCAGCAAATTTCTATTTTTAAGGATAGGATTTTTAAGTAAGGCTCTTTTGAAGCCTTACCCTCCTCATGAGCCATTGACATGTGCTTATCCCTGTGCCTATCGGATCTTACTAATCAGAATAAGGGGGGAGAGTCAATAAAGCACAAGGTACTGATAAAAAGTGCTACGATCACAGACAGGATTGAACCTGCTCTATCAAAGCACAGACCCAAAGTCTGGCGTTTTAGACCGCTCACCATCGGAACTCCTAATATTAGTGAATTTAAGAAAATAAACAATAATATTACTAAGCTAAAATAACTCTATAATCTTCTAATAAATTTACGTTACTAGCAGACAAAATAGTTATGGTTAATAGGCTTTATCTCTTGCTGCATTATGTGTTGTTAAACTATGATATATCTCTAGCTATTTTGTTGTTAACATATTAAGATAGTATAAAATATTATGCTTAGTCCCATATACATTCTGTAGCTACTATTATTATTGAAGTTCACCCCAATATAGGTCAAATTTTTGTATATCATCACCCGTGGACTTACCATTGGTACTCGAACCATCCTTAAATAATAGACCAAATAACTTTAGGTTTATAGATCAATGAACGTCATGTAGCATATGACGTTGATAGACTTGTTAAGCCATCAAAATATTATTAATGCATTCAATAAACATATCGAAATATTTACTGTCAGGTATACGATAAAGTACCAAAGAAATCACATTTACTTCACATAAGCATAAACTGTGGGACTTCTCAAATTCGGAACATTGTAGGCCCAACAAAATACCGAAGTGCATCATTCTTAAGGGGACTGGGATTGTCCTATTCCTGCAATGTTAAATTTAACAAACTTTATGTACCTCTATCTTAATAACCATAAAAGATAAAGCACTAATTTTTGTTTTATTTTGAAGATGAACCTTTTCTTTACATTTTTAGCAGAGGGGTTACTAAACTTCCATTAGGTAAAGGTTTTGGTAATTTACAAAAATATATATAACATTTTGTTATTTTTTCCTCATATATAATTTTTTTTTCAAGCAGTATTTCAAAAAGTTGTCTGTTCAAAATGTAAGGCATATTATGTGGAATAAAACAAAAAAAGATCATGCTTATATCTTTTATAGTTTTTGAGATACAGGTACATATGTAAAAAAAACACAAATGTTCGGGAATCGCGAGTAAAACAGGTATTGCTATAACACAGAGGATTCTGTTTACTTTAATACATCCATGCACCATATGAAGGATGATTTGGGTCTTCCTGCTCCTCAAACTGGTCCTCAAACTTCCTTTTAGCCAACTTCTGCGTCTTACGGCACTTTTTTCTAATTTCTTCTACAGCTTTCTCTGCTTCTTCGATTCTCGTTTCGTCGATGGATTTCAAGGTTTTTTTTATGCAATTAGTGCCCGGTGTGATTCCTAATTTGCCTAGTATTTTACATTTAGTAATGTTTCCATTGTTAAAAGTAGCTATACCCTCATAAACACCAAACTCAAGTGTAGAAATCATCACAAAATTAGACTTTGGAATTCTATTCCAGATCACACTGTTGAGCGACTCACAAGGATTTTGGGTGCCACCATGCAGACACTTTTGTAAGAGCACGGGAGAAGATAAATCTTTGAAGATGGGTTTAATTTTGTTTATTACCTAACTCTAAATGTTTATTTAGAAATAGGTAGACCTACTATAATAAAGTACAATAACAATGTAGTGTTGAAGTAACTTCTCTCTCAGTACTCGCGCGGCGCAGGTTTACGAGCCAGAAAAAGCGTGCACAGCATTACAAAAATGCACATAATTATTTTATTATTGCTCAGAACTTTGTTCTAAGGGTTTCAAATTAAAGAGGACAAAAAATAGATTTAAAAAATATAAAAAACAAAAAATCGGTATTTTTGACCAAAAGGACCTCCCCAGTCCCCTTAAAGCAGTTAACTCTTTATCTCTCAGCATCATAATATCTTCATTTGGGTAGTGAAAGCTTTCTAACTCGATGTGGTACTCATCGAAGTACGCACTCATACAAAGTCTATATTTACACCAAACTTTATGAAATAATGGTACCACCTATTCTTTCACTGGATTCCAGTTCCGTTTAAAATTTAATTATAATATTAATGTAGGCTTTTTAGTATAATGATTTAATTCCTGACATTGGACATTTAAGAATAGTATAATCAGTTTCTATAGAACATTCATAACTCCGTTTTTTCAGTGCAAGCTGAGACATTGTAGTCTGTATAGGATAACGTATTGATGACGTCAAAGCTGTATCTCCAATTCCCCACATTTGTCATCGGCGGGCTTTACGTGATTTTAATAATACTGACTTCTCGTAATTACAGGATGGTATCGGATATATTTATAGTCCACAAATTGTAGTCTCGTATCACAATCTCTCCCTTGGAATCTCCAAAGACAACTCACAGTTTATGTAATTTGACATTATCTACATTTGTATGCATGGATTTCCAGTTTGAATATTTCAATAATAAAGTCGGTTCACCTGATATAGTACTATAAGTAACATGGTGTAAAGTTTAGGGTTAATTCATATTGAAGAGTAACAGCTGTCACATAATCAACTGTGATTGCAAACAGACGAACTAGTTGTTATCATAGACGCTAGCGCTGCCTTGCGTATTACCAGATAAACTACTTGACGAGTAAGCGTTGCGCAGTGAATATTGGAAACAGTTCAAGGTCATCAGTAGTGGCAATGCCATCACTTTATCAACTTAGTTATCAAGCATATCAGCGAGACCAAGAGATTGTCAATCGTTAAAAGTTTCAATCTAAAAAACACATTTTAGTATCAACATATGATAACAGTCAAAACTATGTTGTTAGAATCAGCAGTAAAAATATAGGTTATTCCAACCGTTACATAAGTGTTTAACACCTTAACCGAAACACCGGTCTCAGGTACCAATTGGGAAATTTCTTTCTACTTGTTGGCAATACTGCTTATCAGATCTATTCGACGGTCCCAGTAGCTTCCCCCTCCCACCGCTCCGCCCAAACAACCAGGTTTTGTTCAGTTTTACACGAGGCCTTTACCGTTACTTTATCGATTTTTTAAAACTCTGCCGGTCTGACGTACCGGATGTTTTCAGTTAGTGAAAGTTTGTTGAGGTCTCCTGTACCGGTGTTTCGCTTTGCGTTTTCTCAGTGACTAAAACGAATATAGTAGTGTTCAACTTCCAGTTTTTTATTACTTTATTTATTTGTAGACATTAATAATGGAAGAACCTGGTTCAAGTAGAAAAGTTTCAGTGCGAGCTAGGGACTTTGCTAATCGAGTTACGGAGATGTTAGCCAGTGACATAAGTGATGATGACTCTGAAGAGAGTGACTTTTTTGATGATTCGGATGCGGATCCAGATTGGAGAGAGCCTGAAGGTGAAGTCAGAAATCCTTCCTGTTCCAGCCCATTACAGCTCAACATCAGAGGATGATGAAAACTGTGTTGGTGAGGACGAAGATCGTCAGTTGGAGGGTGAGTCTGATGATACTCCAAATAATTTAGTAGATACAGATATGCCAGAATATGTATTTGGCCGCCTTAGAAAACGTGAACTAGGACCGGCATATCCTTGGCGTTACATTAGAGCCAGAGGCAAATACAAGAGTGGCGAACACCAGCTCGTAATATAATTACTGGTGGTTTACCTGGTTTGAGACTTCCAGCAAGAAGATTGGGTAATAACCCAGAGAAGTTGGCCATATGGAAACTCATTGATTGATGAAACAATAGTCAATACTATTGTTCAACATACAAACACTAAGTTGAAGATTGTAAGATGTGGCTTGAGCCAAACAACAAATAAATATAATTATAAGGATACTGATGCAATTGAAATAAATGCTTTAATAGGATTTACTGCTTTTTGTCCTCAGTTTTAAAATCAAATAACGAAACAATTACCTCTGTGTTCAAAAAGACGCTGCTAACAGACCGTATTTCAACGCCACAATGTCCGTAAAGAGATACGAGATACTGCTATATGCTTTGCGATTTGACGATAAGAGAACTCGCAATCAAAGAAAATCATCTGATGAAGCAGGCTGCTATTAGTGAGGTTTTCAATAAATTCATTGAAAAACTCTCAAAACTTGTTATTGCTTATCTGAACATGTAACTATAGATGAAATGTTGGTACCCGTTCAGAGGCAGGTGTGGGTTTCGAATGTACATGCCCCAGAAACCACACACAAATATGGCATAAAAAATTATGTGTCTGACAGATGCGAAGACATCTTATCTCCACAATGCCTATATTTATACCGGCAAAGGAAGTGATGGTCAAGGTTTTATCTCAAGAAGACCAGATAAAAAAAAGCAAACCAACCCAATCTGTTATAAGACTGACGAAACCAATACAAAGAACCAACCGCAATGTAACAGCTGACAATTGGTTTTCTAGCCTAGAAGTAAACAGAAGAACTCGAAAAAGTTGGTCTCACATACGTTGGGACAATGAGAAAAGATAAAAAAAAGATATTCCCCAAGAGTTTCTTCAGGACAAGGAAAGAAAGGTCGGGACATCTCGCTATGGATTCAATGGCACGAGAACTTTGGTTTCATACGTTCCAAAAAAGAAGAGAGCTGTAGTCCTCATCTCTACTATGCACCATGCCATTTTTTACGGATGAACGAAGTGCAAAACCAGAGATTATACGGTTTTACAATAAAAACAAAATGTGGAGTCGACATTTTAGACATGAAATGTGCCATCTACACTACTGGGCCGAAGAACAAGGCGCTGGCCTCTGGCTGTTTTTTACCGCGCTCCTTAGCATTGCTAGCATAAATGCTTGTATATGTGTATTTATGCTACAAAGATACCCCTTCAACCACAAGATTTCAGTTCACCAAAAGTTTTGGCCAAGGATCTTACAGAGCCTTATCTGAGAAGACGTCTGTTGTACACCAAAACCTTCCTCGTGATGTGAGAAGCTCAATCAACTTTGCCCTGGGCCAAAGAGAAGAAGCAGTTGCAGGTGTGCCTTCTGATAAAAATGGAAAAAAAGAAAAACTTGTGGAAAGTGCCCCTCAGCAAAGGAGAGAAAAACTCAATACAAGTGTATTAGATGTGACATTCCTATATGTTTGGAATGTAGCCGCAAAGTGTGCAATGAGTGTGCCATTGACTGTGCGTAAAGAGACCACAGTGATTGAAGGAACTGACATAAGAAATGAAAAGGTCTATACAATACTTTTATTGTTTCTCTAATGTTTTTATTTATTGTATACAATTTTATTTTATGAATATTTCAAGTATATTTTTTATAGTTTTGTAAATAGTTATCTATGTTTTTCTACTTTTTAAAATTTTTTTATACAAAAATGTAATAATTACATTTTTTTACAACTCTATTACTATATTACAATAATTTTTGTTAATACCTTATTTTTAATAATTCTGTAAAAAAGAAAGTATCAGTACTACAAATTACGTTCCTGGTAATATTTAACGTATTTTGAAAAGTGTTTAGTGCTTATTGTATCTTACTAAAATATTTCAAGAATTTACTGTATATATCGTTTGAAAGTTAATGTTAAAATAAATTATCTTTGTGAGAACATGTCTACATTAATTTCTTAAACCATTCTCATACTTTTTATTAATATTTTGCCGTAAATATACGTCGTTGAATCAAAATAGTGGTTACCGGTCTCTAGGACCGGTGTTTCGGTATACGTTACCGAAATATGTTTCGGTTAAGGTGTTAATTATTATGAATTTGTTATTTTGAATCAAATAGCATATAGTTCGTACGCGATTGCCAGTACAAATATGTCTGTAGATAAATATTGCAGTGTCTTTATATTTACTAAATTAAAGCTTTACAATATCACAATTCCTAGTTAAAAGAGGAATCTTGATAAACATATTAGACTCTGAAAAAATCGTATTTTTACTCAGATAATAAACGGAAAAAACCTGCTAATTAATTAAACTAATGGACTTGTGAGACATGTTCAACCCATTATAGGCTTATCGTATTCTGGGTTAATTTATCACCAGTCTCCCCCCTGCCCAGCTTCTCTGCTTGGGGCAATCGAAATGCTTTGGACAATAGTCTACTGCTACTAGTAACTACTGTATTACAATAAAAAATACGAACTAGCTACTTCGCTGAAGTTCATGCAGAATTTCCAGTTTACAGCTCGGCTACATGTGTTACTACCATTACTATGTCTAATGTTGAAATGCGAACTATGTATATTCAACTTTGCTTATTCACTGTAAATAAATCGCGTCCATGTAAAAGTGTTTAAAATTTTGAGTGCATTTTAAAAATTTAACTCGAATGTTAGCATGTTGCGCACGACATAAGACTTATTTTTAGTAACTATTTAATTAATTTTTTGTGTGAAATGAATTACAAATTTGGAATGTCCCTTCTTTGTGACTACATTTCGCAGTAATTTCTCCAAAAAGTTCCAAAATGGATGAAAGTCGTCCTGCGGAGGTCGCGTCGCAAGGGGAACCCAGGATATGGAGTATTTCCTCCTGGGCATTAGCAGTAGGCGCCAAACCCTCCCGGCGCGGGACCGACCCATCGAGCGCCTGGGTGTACGAGGCATTCCTTGGTCCGCAGGAAACCAAGTAGCTGGATTACAGGAGCACGCCACAACTCCCAGCCGGTAGTACATGGAACATTACGGTACTTCAAGAGCTAGCGAGGTAATAGCTGTCAGTTTTGCTCATAGATAGCGCCGGCTGTGCTGGGAGCCCCATGAACAATGTTAAACCTTGAAGTCTTAAACATTAGAGTTTGTGTGGTCGAGAATTTTGAGACATGTCTCATTTAAAATATACAATTTAAATTCATATTTCACATATTCAACATGTTACCTATTCGTTTTAGAAAATAACTAAAAAAATGTTGGGTTACAACTATGATGGCTCTACTAGAACAGCCGGTCTTTAAACTTGTTTTACTTTCCACATTAATTTTGCAACCATAGTGTTTGTTAGAATATACCATTAAAACATTAGAATGTTTTTTACTTAGTCGTCTTACACTACTTCATCTTTCCGTCTAACAAATCAGAATAAATAAGAGCGGCGTTTATTACAATCATCACTCACTCATAATCTCACCTTTAAATAAGTTGGTATCCTTTTATTAGTTCAAGTTTTTAATTATTGTACTCGAATTGCGCGTTACTGCAATAAAGTCAATTTTTGTTTTGATAGAAGAGATATAATATTTATTATTCGCCTTCTTTTTTTCTTCAGGCAGAACAGCGATGTTGTTGTGTTTCTACATAGTATTTACTTTTTAGAAGGCGCGGTAGAATTGAATGTCTTGCTGGACCGTAAATGCAGTTTGCAATGGTTTGGGTATCTGAGTAAATATAAATAAAATCGGAGGTCTCGATTTGAATGAACTTCCTCCTCTTTATTGATTGGCATGTTAGTAATTATAATTCTTTCAAACAATGTGCAATTCATCATCTTTAGACTTTATAGATTAAATATTTAAAAACGTATCAGTAGTTTCTAAAGTATGGACTGTTTTGGTAGTATCATTTAGAAATTATGTTAGAGAACGTAATCTCTTCTATTGCTTGGATTCTATCGTGTAAATCGAAAAAATGTGCTACAATCATCTGAAAACCTAAGATACTATAAACGCTGTAAGTAACATATTATTTCCTAAATACTGGAGAATTATAAAGTTATTTTTTGTTCTGATCTACGATGTAGTATAATAACAGAGATATAGAATATTCTTTTCGAAACTTTGAACGACTAAGACGCAAAGAGATGTTAATAATGTATAAGTAAAAGAGTTGTGTTATAATAGTTTAGCGTTTCTAAGAAAACACTTCGATCTCGGTTTATGTTTAAAAATAGTTGAGAAAAAGTTTTTCATGAATGCGATCGACAATGTTTGTGCATGTTCAACCCTTAGAGGGATTTAATTGTAAAATTGAAATATTTTAATTCTACTAACACCAATAGAGACTTTTAAGAAATATTCGTGGATCAGGAAACAGTCATCATTGATTGGATAAAATGTTCCAGTAACATTAAGATAAGGCAAAACCGGTTTGTTTAAAAGCGCAGTTGCTCAGATTAGCCTATCAGTAAATATTGATTAGTTACACACGGCTTATGGCCTCATAGTTGAGTTGCAGTTAGTTATTTATGTACTTATTGGAAGGCGTGGTAGAATAGAATGTCTTGCTGAACCGTAAGTGCAATTTGCAATGGATTGGTTTGGAGTAGTCAAAGTTTCATTTTTTTGGGGTTTTCGCCTACGTCTTATCAGATCAAGACCGATACGGCGACATGATAAGTGCATCTCTTAAGAGGAAGTATACTGTCAACAAGGTAAGGAAAAGGCCATGAGTAGACCCTTCAAGCACGGTTTACCCTGTGATGTTTGACTCTGTTTTGCCAAGTTTTAGATTTACTAGACCAACTAGAAAAACCTGATTTTTCCTGAAATATTTCTTTATTTTAGACAAGAAGCTGAGGAGACCTTTCACTGCAGTTAGTCCTATAAGATTCTCTGACTAGTTCCGGAGTGACATGATATTCAGAAATGGTACGGTTGGGGAGTTGGAGCGGACTCCTACCTAGATCTTAAGGTTATGACATTCTGATGAGACCTTTCACTGCACTTAGTCATATAATAGTCTCTGACTATTCTAGATTGACGTGATATTCAGGGTTGGTACGGTTGGGGAGTGGGAGCAGACTCCTACCGTGAGACCTTATAGTACAGCTACCGTGATGACGGGTAGTCGCCACTATCTCATCATGTTATCTTGGAAGAGGGAAGGCTTTCAACCTCTTCCAGTCAAAGCGGGTAGGGGAGAATACTTTCTCAACGTTTGCATAAACCATTAACACTAAGGGTGCCCTGTTTACGCGAATAGTCATCATCAACAGTAAACCAGACATACCTATCACCCCTTTTCTGAACAGCTCGACATTTCCGGTTACTGATGTGCAACGTCCATTAGGTTGCCCAGATGTGTCACATCGGTTTATTTTGAACCAAGTATAAGGCTTTAAACAGTGTATTGCAATACGAGACGGGAAGTGGAGTTTTGCTGTACGTATGACTACTGAGAGTTTCCGTGCTAGACGAAATCGAATACAGAATCAACACACGAATTCTAAAACTGCCCCCAGACCAGTTACTTATCATATTTCTCAATTTAGTGCATAGAAATAATAAAAGTTAAGCGTTAGGAAAGTCTACCACTCAGAGGACTGGTAGAATTTATCTTCAATCTGTCTCTCTGTTCAACAATTTGAGAACGAATCACTATAGGCTTTAAATATGTTTTATATTATATCAGAAAGGGCTGGCCAAATTTCTGTGTCTCTGGCTGTATGTCTACTGCAGGATATATCGAGAACGATAGAATAACATGTTTCGATGAACCTTAATTTCTATGATAAGGAAAGACTTTGATGATGGTGCATGTCCTTCCGTGTGGTGTCATTAATTTGTTAACGCTCAGCCTAACTTTCAAGCAGGATAGTTCGAACACGAATTATCCTGTTCGATATATAAGCTATATAAGGCTTTTAAGAGCCATAAAAATGTAATATTTTTGCGTTTAAAAATTTTACAATATTGCTCTAACGAAAATGTCCTGTAGGTGCTGAGTTTTTAAATAAAAAACTAATCTCCTAAACTCGCTGTTGTTAAGAACATGGAGTCAAGTCTGTGACAGCGTCAGATTCCAGACTCTTCACTAAGAGGAAGGTAAACAAGAGCTAAACTCAACATTCATACTTTGTCATCTAATATATGTATTTTGAAAACATACGTAAAGTCCAAACGCAAAAATTTAACAAAGCATTTTGTTAAAACTATTTTGATTTAAAATCCAGAGGGTTTCGTTATTTACATCGTCCTATTTTTAATCCTTGGCCACATTTTTACCAGCTTCTTCGATGGCCAAGATATAGACATGCAGTTTCTTGACGATGAGTAAAAACTATACAAGCAAGACATAAAGATGAAACTGATGAGCTTCCTTTCTCGGCTCGAGGATAGAACACTTGTACGTAGATGATGACTAGTAGCTAATGACGAATGGAACTGGTAGGCTGGTTATGATCAATTTAAGACCTAATACGGAATAACAGTGTCTGCAATCATGATGTTGAAAATGACCCTTTTTCAGGTTAAGTTAAGACATTCAACAGGTGTGCTGTGCTTCATAAATCTCTATCTGGTTTTGCTAGATCGCGTGAACTGTGTCTAAGTCACCTGGCTTGCTAACTTTACGATATTTAAAATAATGTACGTTAGTTTAACTTCGATCGGTACTGTATATAGCTATTTTTGGTCTTTAAAAACAGTTACTATCTCCGTTAGTTCAATTCAAATTCAATGTTAAATGTAACATGCTATCATTTAACATTTATTTGCGTGAAGTTTAATGTTTGAGTCCATTTAAAGTGACACTGTTTGTGTAAATTTGTATTAAACTATTTACAATATAAAACACCGGAATTTAATAAAATTATTCAAAATGGGGGACCAAACTCTTGCTCGAATCCAATGATCAGTTATTGAATACTCAAAGTCCATTATACTAATAGCTTATACCAAAATATAGTTTTTCCAGAACTTAACTTTTTAAATGACTTAATCTGCACTGTATAATAGCTGTAAAACAATTTTACAAAATAGAAATTCCCATCTTGAAAATCGATAATGTGTGAGGTTACCCAAAAACAGTTGTTATATTTTCATACTTAGTTTCGTTCAAAATTCGTCGGAAAATGCAGTAGTCATAGTTTATATTTGCATTGTTTTATGTTATTCTATACAATTCAAATCTGGTCATCATCATGAAATTTTATGATAAATCAATACATCTAAGAACAAAAGTTGTAAATGGCTCGAGTAATCTAAAACTTATTTTTGGGTTTACCTTAAGATGCTTAATAGTTCATAATGTACTTGTATTAATATTCCTGTTTTGAAAATTTGGATGGCTGCTCCCTCAGCGACATAAGAGATATTGGAAAGTCTGTTACAATAACGTTTTTAAAGTCTACAGTTTCGTCAAAAAGATTAAGACTGTGCAAAATCAGACAAAATATACAGTTACATATGTGTGAATTGCCTCTAATTTGAAAATATTACGGGATGGGAATTGCGAATGAAACTCCAGCTTAAACAAAATTAAAGTCTTTTTCGCCACTTTTAACCCAATTTTCGAAAATTCCGCCATACAGATGAATGCACAATGTGAACTGTCTGAGACCTACTTTAAAGACAATCTACCAGTCTTATCAGATTTTTCTCGCAAAGAACACGAGAAAAAGTTACAGTTAGTCACAGTTATTTCAAATACTTCTTTGAAGAGAGGAAAAAAACGGTTGTTGCACACTAAAATATGAACTGTTGCAGTATGAATATGAAAAGTGCCATGTTTTTATTTAGGAATAATGCGTTTATATTATTGTTTTACAAAATGGAAATTTTATACATTTTCTAATATATGATCTACAAATTAATTCATTAAGTGTTGAGTATGCGTGTACTAGCAGTTACCCGCGGCTTCGCACCCAATTTCGTAGGCGGTGCACGTAACCACGGCTGATTCGAGTGAATATTCTGTTCCCGACGTCAATATTGAGTTTGCCTTGTTACCATTGCCATTGTAATTTATTTCGTCCTTAGTACTTTTTGTTCCATAGTTTATTTTGCCTTGTTTCCCGACGAAGAAAATAGCCTATATCACAGATAAGAAAAGCCTACTTCTATCAAAAGACAACTAAGGCGGGTTTGATAACAGCCCTTATATTTATAGTAAAAGTTAGGTCATAACTTTGTCCTTTATATATAATAATAAATATTTTCTAAACTGTACAGTTATAAAGTACATTAATAATGACATTATTTACGGGTTTGTTTCTATATAAACTGAAAAATATTTTTAGCATTTTAGAAGAAATAGATCTGGAATTGGTACATTAGTTAAAAATAATAGTAAAGGGAACGTATATCTAGCATAGTTATTCCCGACTGCTTCAAAAGGAGTCTTTGGCGAAGGTTCTGACCATCTTATATTTTAGGAAATTTTCTTAACTAATCGCTGAAATCTAAAGCAATGACTCCTATGAATTTACACACTATGCATGTAAACAATTTGAAAAAGTGATTATAAATGAGTTAATCATATGGTTGTGCTGTCACAAAACAATGTTTACATGGAACAGTTGAGTACATTAGACAGGCTCTTTTAAATAATATTACGCAAATTTAGAGGCCAAGATGGGATTTGTTGCTACTTTAAAAGACCAGTGGGGCGTAGTTCAGAGGGATTTTCGTAATAAGAATAGGCCTATATTCATACCAAGGGCCGTTAGAATGTCCATGTAAAATTTTAGTTAAAATCGGTTAAATAGTTTACGCGTGAAAACAAAACAAACGAAGAAAGGCACTTTTGCATTTATAATATTATTAGGATTCGGATTTAATGATATGAAAAATAAACATTACTAACAGACGTTGTACCTTTTATATGGAATCACATAGATTTTTATATTGACCACATATTAGCATAAAAGAGCTTCTAATCTTTTACAGAAATACGTGTATATCTCCTGCATTATCTCAACAACAAGAAACAGTCTTATCTTAATTATTAATCAAGTTTACTACTAGTTTATCCTGTAGCGATAACACTGTTCTAAAGCTTAGCCTGTGATAAGACACGTTGCTGATAGTATTCTTTTGTTCTCTGGTATTACTGTCGAGGCTTCTATGGAAAGAATGTTATACTAAAAACGAACCTTGAAACTATTTTGCGGCTTAAAAGGCAGGGACGGTGTGGAGGTCGACTACATTTTTAAAGAGAAGGCGTCATTCATTATTCTTGTGTCTCTTTCCAGTTTAATTTTTTGTTAAATAACCTTAACACTATTTAAATTATTATGTATTTAGATAATGCAAGATATAATTAATACTATTTGATTGAGCAGTAGATTAATCGTATTGAAAAATATACACAAGTCCAGTAATCTCTATCACCAGCCAAAATCTGTTAAAATTGGAACATTTTGGTTTTGTTGGAAACAAAACTGAGACCTCTCCTTCTAGTGAATGGGTTATGTAGTTTAAACGAATATTTTAGTAAGTAAACAAACTAATGGCATTGGATGGAACCGTGATAAATTAGACATGAATGTTTTTTTAATATCTTGTTAATTATGAATTTAATTTAATACCTTTTAAACGGATATCGATATTAATATTGTGAATGTTCTATGTATTTTATATGTTCTATGAAAATACACTATTTAACCAATGCCACCTAACTGTGCAGATTGACTCCTCCGTTGTGTATCAGGTTCCGGTTCCAGATTCGCCAACTTTTCGCTGCTGGTGCTACGGCCGTCTTCAGCTCCAGCCTGCAGTATTGCCCCGGCCGCCAGCCTAGCCGCACCTTGCACTGTACGTTGCATGATATATTGATACAACCTCTCTATTTTGTGTTATCGCTCTGTGCGCCACTCTGTTCACAATCGTTCTGTTTGTTGTTAATTTGTTTTAACAAACCAGTGTCTGTAGTGCATATTTTGTGATCGTTTTTTAATTATTTTTATGGATTGCTTTAATTACTGCAAGTATTACATTTGTGTATTTACTCACTGTTTAACTTTATATAATTAGTTTACTATGCGATGTGTTAACGCGAAGTTGTTTAACCTTTATATGGGATTATTTATAGTATTATATGATCATTACACTTTTAACTGATAAGTTATTTAATGCTTTTTTCACTCACAGTAATTCTCATTCTAGCACAATATTGACTTTTTATGGAATTGGTGAAATCTACACTTTATATCCTTTGTTGTTACTTAAGTATATATATTTTTTTCTTTTTCTGGGAAGCCAAACTTTATTTTGAAGATTATTTTATTTTAGCTACTATATTTGATTTGAAAACGATTTCTTTACATAACTTTTCGATGTCAAATCAACGATATCCACAGAATTGAGCCACAAATGGTATGGTTTTTAACTGCCTTTTGGATTGTCATATAATATATCTTCCAGCACCCAGGGACAATATATTTATCCCCATTTGATACTAATTGTATTTTTAGCAATGAATAAACTCTCTTATAACAACACGTATCACTATAATGAAATATATTATACATTATCATGTATTATTAATTAGGCTTTCAACTGACCAATTGTTGCTAAGCAAAATCAACTTGAATTTCGAAGGAGGAAATTAACAAAGCGTTTTTAAGTTACATCAAAAAAGCTTTCAAGAATCTAGTTACAACCCCCAATTTCAAGTTAATTGAGTATCTTGGTCTTGTACCAATAAGGTTTAAATATTTACGGTATGTCGCCTTCTGTATCTAAACTGCATCTCGCTAACGATTTCTATTCTTTAAATATAATTGATACCTTATAAAAAAATAATCAAACTTCCCTTCCGACAGATTTGGAAAAAGGCGTTATTCATGTGAAACTGTTATTCTAAAATACCAAATAGACCATTTAATAATTCTTAATGGTAATTTGTACAGAATTGTTTTAATTACGCCTAATTAATTACAGGTATTTTAAAATGCAATAATATCTCAGTATTTGCACACGCAGATCTAAGCCAAAGGTTTTGTGGGTCTTTGATAACTTTCAAGATTTATGAAGAATTATAACTCGCAGCAATTGTTTCTAATATCATGAAGATTTTAATACATTATTTTAATTCTATATATAACCATAGTCGAGATAAAAAGTTAAATATACAATAGATATACCACCGTTTTAGATAATTTAGTGTTAATTTTTTTAATAATCAAATCATGTACCACAAAAAAATGTATAGATATCACGTTGGCTCATTATAAACAGTTATGGCTCATTGACAAATAATAGCCTACAATTATAAGTTTCTTAATAGAATCGTGTAAACTCTTTTAAGGTTTCTACTGCTATACGTCAGTAAAATCTTTCTATAGTCTCTTTCTTAAAACCTCACAATATACATAAAAAACTTAAAGAGCAAGTTCTAATTTAAATGATCTAAACACGTTGCTCGACGATATTTACGTAATAGCTATATATTTTTCCAAAAAATGTTTCTATCTCGAAACCTATACTTTGAAAAAATTGATAAGCGTAAAAATTGTTTTAAATTGCTTAAATCGGTATATACAATACTAGCACTATTGCTTCCAGGTACATGTGATACCCGTGTTGCAATTAAGATAGAAAAAGCAAAAAAACATATATTTCCTACGTGAAAATTTGTGTAATGGATTGAAATGTAGTTATTATTGAAAGAGGCTGACGAACCTATCTAAGGCACGTTTAGTACATTCAATACAAACATACAATACATCATTAGAAATTACCGCCGCCAATTTGGGTTTCTAATGTATATACTTTTATGTAGAACGTGTTCTTTGAATGACCATAAAGATATTAAAGCCGTGTATAATCTTTAAAAACGTATGGCTCCATAAAAATGAAGAGTTACTAATATAAGTATAGGGTACATTATTCTGTCCTCAGCCGGTAAGGTTTAGGGCTGTAATTTGTAACGAAAATATTCTGAGAACTCTCATTTTTTACTGTGTAACTGTGTAAAACTTTCCCAAAGGAGCAGATTTTTTAATAGTTTATTATAGGAAATTTGTGTTATGCATCATAAGTGCTCCATTCGCAGATGCTTTATTATAGGTCAACCTACACACCAACACACGCAATATTCTCTCCTGGTATATTGATATAGCCTACTTGCTATCTATTAATTCATTTAGTTTCTATGCAAATCTTGACCCCTATCACTCCTACTGTGAATTTCTCAATCTGATTTAGAATATATATTTGTTTAATTCTCTAAAACAAACAAAAGCAGGCTGCACGAAGCAGGTTGAATTCATCCCACAAAAATCTCAAACCATAATGATGTATAATAAACCTTAAATCATCATGATCCTTTAAGGAGTTTAAACCATAATGATATATAATAAACCTTAAACCATAATGATATTTAAGAAACCTTAAACCAACATCATATTTAAGAAACCTTAAACCAATATGATATTTAAGAAACCTTAAACCATTATGCTAATTAAGAAACCTTAAACCATTATGATATATAAGAAACCTTAAACCATCATGATATTTAAGAAAACTTAACCATCATGATATTTGGTGTAACTTTAACCTTTCCATTTACAACAAGTTTAGTCTTACGTAAAGTGAACAAAATAAAGTATGTGCACTCATGTGGTATAGTTATTCCGAATGTGTTAAAAGAAGTTATTTAGTAAAGTAAGGATTAGGGATTGGGAGATAATACTGAGATAATACGAAGATATTTTGTTGCAAAAAGTCGTATATGAGCGATGATCAATTAAGGTTCAAATCAAACATAGCCTACCTTTCTGAGGTGAAATGTGTTTGGTGAAAAACCACATATTAATATATCAAGAGCTATTATTAATATCAAAAGTTGATTTATTATTTGTAAAATCTTTCAAAATGGAGTACAAAACAGTGGTAGGCTATGTACATAACTCAAATTACGACTTCACCAGTTGTAGTTGGGACCAATGAAGCGTAAGCCGTTCCGAAGGATCAGTTGATTTCCGAAGGATTTGTGAACGGCCGCTGATTTTTGGAAGTGACACACAGTCCAGTGGACAATGAGCAAAAATTGAAATTTCAGTACATCATAATTTAGAATATTATACCAGTAAATAGAAGACAATAAACAACTAAAAATAAGATAGTTTTACATGTTTTGTGACAAAGTAGGCGTCAGTCAAATGTTCAAAGTTCAGGGTTTGTAGATAAACGGTTCGCTAGCCGTAACATAAAGCGCACCTACTTTTGTTTTTGACATTATAATTACGTACTTATTTCCGGTTTTGACATTTTAATAAATAATTCCTACTGTGAAGGAAACAGAATTTTTCCGGACATTTGCCATCGTTCAGACATACAAAAAATAGTAACACTACGTTTCGATATCTGCAATCTGATCTCTTCTTCAGGTAAATAACTATCCTAACACATAAAATATAAACCAGGGTAAAATAAACAAATCATACCAGACCGTTGTGATACACATGTCAGGAATCACAACCACCGTGTTGTGTGTCAACTTCAACAACTCTAAAACATGCACTTAATAAAAAACTAAACACAACACTAATATTTTTAAATGGTTAAAACTTCTGTAATTCAGTTTTAACCTAGTTCGTAATTATGTGTTAGGTTAGTTATTTACCTGAAGAAGAGATCAGATTGCAATTTCGAAATGTGGTATTAATGATTATTTTGTATCACTAAGCGTTGGCAAACGTCTGGAAAAATCCTGTTTCCTTCACAATCCTTCTATCGTCTAAACATTCAAAATAAAATTCCTACTGTGTGGGAATTTGGTTTTTAAAAGAACACAGTGGCCGAAAACATCCATATATAACGGAATATTTACAGTTCTAAAGTTACAAGAAAGTTCAAGTAAACTTCCCGAAGACATTTTAACATTGGCAAAGTGTGGAAGGACGTGGGTAGAAGCGTTAGCGTTTTGAACCAATAGTCTACACTTATATAACCCATGGCTGTACAGGAAGTACCTGTACCAGGAACACTTGCAGCAGCTATAAAAGAGAAAAAAGCCAATAGTAAACCTCGATGAAGACCTCAAAAAGATCCATGTGCCTCTAAAAGGGTGAACAGGTGTGACGCAGAAATCCTTTCACTGTGTCATCTTTGCTGTTATAGGCATTAAAACGCCAGCACAATGTTATTAGTATTTCAGTTAAATTTCTTAAATTTGGGCTGATCACAGAGATTTATTACGCTTTTGAATATTACCGTTCATTACTAGACATTATGTGTAATATTTCTTGAACGAAAAACTTCAATTTACTTTTCAGATTTGATATAGGTAATACTAATAATAAAATTGTATTCCCTAGACGAATGTACATGAACTTACACGCATTAAAGGCAGTGCACTATAAAATTGAAGATCTGGAATAACAAACAACAACAATGAACAATGAATAACAAACAATGGTTATTTATTTGGTAAATAATTAAGTACTAGTAGGCAAAGCTCGTGCGGGGGCTTTAAGCTTATACAAGAAACATAATAAAAGAACAGTAAATATGAATTTAAATTATGAAATAAAGAGAATGAATAGTTATAAAACGGCTCATGGTTGTATATAAGGGGGACTCAGAGGATTCAAGCCCCTCCCGAACTTTTCAAAGACAAACATCGAAATTGTGCCCAGTAGTTAGTTTTAATCGAGAAAAAATTCTGAAGTCATAAAGCTCAAGAATTTTACAAGGGAAAATCTCCAAGCCTCTACTTTTAGAGAATATTTTATACCTCCTAAGCCACCTAGTGTGTTAACTCTCCCCAATATAACTTGTTATGTAAGCAGCTGAAAGAGCTAATAAATAAATCAAACAATTAGTTAAAAAATACAAAAAACGACAATTAGGTTTCAACCATACGTAAAATAACTAAAATTTAATCATTTGCCCTTTGTAAAACTTAATATAATACAATATTATAATAATACAGGTTACTTTCACGTACATTGATACGTTGACCGCTGAAAATGCCTTAGCCGGTTTCACACAATATAGAACTGTGAATGTGGTTTTATAACTTATGTACAAACATGCATTCTAGCTAGTCAGTTGTTATACAATAGTATAACACAATCGTTATTAATGCAATGTGCAAAACCAAAACATGAGAAATAAATAAGCAATTACTATAATAAAAATTAATGTCTTATTGTGTTTAATACCGCATTAACTTTTGGGGTAGTAGAAGATTTACGTGTATAATTGTATTTTATATATCGGCTAACTTGTATTCTATATGCCTAATAGGGTAACCGGTTTGGTAGGGAAGAAGAGTCGGTTTCTTCGGTACGGTCACTCAGTCGCAGAGAGCTCCAATACTCTGAACCTCAACGAGAGGCTGACTCATCTTGTCCGGTTAGAACAAAACCTTGCTCTTGTGAAACAAAGATTTTCCTAAACACTGGTGCCCTCGTTGTGGTCAGTTACTGCACAAGGTTACAAGAACGAACTGTTTCACGGTGACTAATGGAGGCCAAGAACTTTCACTTCCTGTTGGGCAGGAGATGAACAGTCGAAGATTAGTCAGCACCCCACGCCTTGTCATGGGTGTATCCAAAGATGCAAGGACCCCGGAGTAGATGCAGATTTTTAACCCCTCTGTTGACAAAAACACATGTTCTACTCCTTCTACAAGGTAGAAGTATGCTAGACCAC
Organism: Homalodisca vitripennis; assembly: GCF_021130785.1. Classification (NCBI taxonomy): domain Eukaryota; kingdom Metazoa; phylum Arthropoda; class Insecta; order Hemiptera; family Cicadellidae; genus Homalodisca; species Homalodisca vitripennis. The sequence goes on from NW_025780808.1 coordinate 60,301, forward strand.
TTGCCGCGTAGGCTTCGTTGAAGATTCTCTCTTTTATATCCTCCAGATTTTCTACAGGCTAGACAGGAAGGAAAGAATAAAAAAGAAAATAACTTTTTCCAGCCCTCAGATAGTCAGAAGAGAAATTTTATCCGCTCTAGGACTTATAGGCATCAATGATTATCAGCCAAATCCTATAAAGGAACTATTCACCATCATCGAAATCAATCTCGTATATGCAGCATCAATGAATTTTCATGGACAATTTAAAGTCTGTATAGGAAGTCATTTTCAAGATATCCAGCTGATAATTGGGCTAACGCTCAGTTAAATTTCATAGCGGAACATGCTACGTCATCAAACACGGAGTTGTTTATGTTGATATGAATGTACATTCCAAATTTCAGTTCCATAGCTCAATTCGTTCTAAAGATATCCTGCGGAAAACAAACAAACAGGCATACAGGAATATGAGGAATATTGCCAGCTCGCTACATATGACATCCGTAGCTCAGTATGTACTATTTAACCAAAAATTCGATACATCACATAACCACTCAGAAGGCTAACAAATTTCCCTTCTGTCTGTATATACAGGGTGTAAATTAAGTCCTGATACACCTTGATATTTTCCAAACCGATTAAAATATCCATGTAAAATCTTCACCGTACCTATTACAAAGAATTTTTTGGACTTTTTGAAGGATACAAATATTTCCCCAAGTCCCCGGGAAGAGGGAAGTCACTTTAAATTTTCAAATTACGACCTCTTTCTTGTGGCATTCGTTTGAACGGTAAATTCAATAGAAACACAATAATATGAACAAAACATCTCTACACCTGGATATATTCCAAACGTATTGAGATATAAATGTACAACCTTCATCATATATTAAATTACTTCTTTCAGTTTTGTTCATGTCATTGTGAACAAAAACAATGACCTCTGACCCTCCTTTGAAAGAGGGGGGGGGTAGTATTTTTATCCTTCAACAAGTCCATAAAGTATTTTAATATGTATTGGAGAGATTTTACATTGATATCTCGATCCGTTTGGAATATATCTAGGTGTACCTATCAGGACTTATTTACACCCTGCATGTTTGTCTGCACGATATATAGACAATAAACTAAATTTTGCATGGAGCTTTATGTAATCGAGATATCGTGCAGAGAGACAGACAGACAGAAGAGAAGTTTTGCCAGCTTTCTGAGCGGTAATCTTCACAAACTCTCAGCCAAGAAATATCTGTCTTGTCCGAACCTTCCTGCGCCCTGGTCCCCAACGGTAGATACGGCCCTGCTGACCGTCATGGCATTCTGCCGCATCCGCACATTCTTGTACTAATTATTGACAGTTCCACCAGTGTTGCCGAATATCTTTGAGTCACTCTTGTGCAAGGGCCCATCCCTTTCCCAGATCCGACTGTGAGATTTGGGCTCCAGGCAGTAATTAAATATTAGCACAACACTTCATGCAGTGTCGCAGGCATGTGCCATAACAATAGGGAAAGAAAAGGTTGGAAGATGATATTACTATGATTCTGGCACTGTTCGTTCTTGTAGGAAATTTGTCAAGACGAAGGCAGTGTATTTTCAGACAATATGCTTTAAAGAGACAATGTTCTGATTACATTAATGTTGGATTCCCTGCTTGTATTAACTGTTGCGTGTAGTTTAATGTTGCGCCTAATTTGAAACTTTCTGGCTTTGTTGGAGAAAGATTCATGAACTGGGCACCAACTTGCATTAATTTCACCAAACACCCAAGTAAAAATGTAGTGTTTTCTTGTTCCTTTTGTGTTTTATGAGAATGAAATTAATTGAAAGTCACGGAAAATATAATAATGATTTTAATGTCAGTTCGTAGGTCTAAATGTTAAAACATTTACAGACTACATCACAAATTGAAGGTAACTTCCAAAATATACGCTTGTGGTTTGTCATTCGCCTATTCTTATTAACTTTTTACACCTTTTAATAACTGACGATAAACTTATAATTTATATAAAAGCCGACTCATAGGTCGGTCATGATTCATATTGATGACTTATCATAATATACAAAGCAATTTCTTTACTTAAAGTTTGTTTTTTAAACGATTGAAGGATTGTGAAGTTAACGTGATTTCTTCAGACATTTGCCATCGTTCAGTGATACAATACAATCCGTAACAGTACGTTTCGAGATCTGCAATCTAATATCTTCTTTAGGTGAATAACTAAACTAATGCATGACTAAAATCTAGGTTAAAGTAAACAAAACATACCAGAGTGTTGTAACACGTATAAGTCAGAAACCACAACAACCATATGTGTGCATGGAATAGAATGTTGTGTAATTATGACAGTTTTTTTTACAAGAACATCTGCAAGCCCCTTTTGATTCACTAAAAACTTTTTCATGGCAACCATACGAAATTGTACTACGGTTTAAAAAAATACAGACTTTTGGCAGAGTCCGTGGACAGCTCCATGAATAATACTCATTGGTAATACTCATGTAATACTCATTGGTATTCATGAGTATTACATAACATATATAAACCTAGTTTAAGGTTCAGATCTATATTTGAACAATTCAATATTTAAGTTCAGTTTGTTTGTAAAATACATTCTTTAACTACATAGTATTCAATTATCTATTAATTAAAACATCGTTTATAGTTATCTAATAAGAAATTACATTCTGGCATCAGTTCCTCAATAACGAGTTGTATGTAATTTAATTACTGGTATTATCTTCTTCGACTGATAGGAGGAGCAAATTGGTAAGCACATATGGACGCTATACTCTCCAGATTGCTTGCGGCGAGGTATAATTGAGTTTTTAATACTCCTTGCTTTCTCAAGCAATTACCCTACACGCATTCACCACATGAACACGTAATGAGACTCATACGTAGTACATATGTACTCTGCGGTAACATTGATGGTCAATATTGGGACACCATGTGTACTCTGAAGTTTGATTTTGACAATGGAAGGATTGTGAAGGAAACAGGATTTTTCCGGACACTTTCCATCGTTTAGTGATACAAAAAATCAGTACCACTACGTTTCGAGATCTGCAATCTGATCTCTTCTTCAGGTTGTTGTAATTATGTGTTAGGTTATTTATTTACCTAAAGAAGAGATCGGATGCAGATCTCGAAACGTAGTGTTACTGATTTTTGTATCACTAAACGATGGCAAATGTTCCGGAAATATCCTGTTTCCTTCACCATGTGTACGCCGATCTTGCCTTTTACATCATCCTCTGGATTATCATTTTATTGGGAGAGCAATAGTTTTGATTGGCTAAGCGTTAGCAAACATTTTTACATTGGGTTAAAGGGTAACTATGTGTAAACGAGAATAGAATAAATAAGAGTACAGTTATATGAGATTTTACCGTGTGCCATAGTAATACATGTAGCCTAATGAAATGACCTATGGACTTGAAACCTTGCAGAGAATTCGGCTAAGTCAGTTACGTGACAAGAGGAGGCCCGTTACCTTGTAGCCTATATTGAACTCTAAAATTCATAGAAAAGACGAGGGAGATAGTAAAGAGTACATGGTATAGATTAAAGGGCTGGAGGCAAAAAGTGAAGGAAAAGGCAAAAACCTGAAGGGTAAGGACAAAGAGTGTAGATTATAAGGGTATAAACAAACGGAAAGGGTTAAAGGCAAAGAGTAAATGTTAGAGGGCAATGAGTAAAAGGTAAAAATAAAATGATATAGAGTAAAAGGTAAAAATAAAAGGATAAACAGTAAAAGGTAAAAAATAAAATGATAAAGTGTAAAAGGTAAAAATAAAATTATAAAGAGTAAAAGGCAAAGAGTAATGTCAAAAGGCAATAATTTAAGGATAGAAAATAACTGGGAAATTATTCAAAACAAAGGCTAAAAGTTAGAAAATTAGGATAAAGGCTAGACAGCAAATTATTAAGGTAAAGAGTAAAGGCTAGAAGAAAATTATTATAGGGTAGAAGGAAAATATGAAATGTCAGAAACGTATTTATATACTGAACAAATTGGTCTTTACGTATCTTATATGAATTAAGTCATTGAGTAAGCTAGGTTATTAATTTATGTTGAAGACCATTTTTATTTGTTCCAGGAAAAATTGCGAGTCATGCATTAGCAATTAAAAAATTGTATTTCAATAAACTAGATATATATATATATATATATATATATATATATATATATATGTATATGTACGTTAAATTGTATAAATGGCAATAGCCTTATTTAATTTCAATAAACATTGAATCACAAAAAGTACTTGCTCCGCCGGGAGTCGAACCCGGATCTCTCACTTGCCGGGTGAATGTGCTACCATTACACCACAGAGCGCTTACTTTTTCCGATTCATTGAAATTATATATATATATATATATATATATATATATATATATATATATATATATAAACCAACAACGTGCAGACCTCTGTTCAAAATAATTTGCTACATGAGACTTTAAAAAGATGTAAATAAGTTTTATATCAATGAGGATGTTGCAGTGGAACACTCTCAGAGAACCCATCCATTTACAGAAACTAATGGAGGACTTTTCCGGTGATTCTCTCATGTTGTCTGGAAATCTATATACTTGCTGTTTACCCTGATACGGGGGGGAATGTGCATATTCTGATCCTGGATTGAAGTCTATAATTAATTGTTGAAATAACATAAATAGTAACATAGCAGATCACGGTCGCGCCACAACAAGGAAAGGAATGACGCTGGTGGTAACCATAGAATTTCCTCTTCAGGATTTGGAATGATGCACACAATGCAGAGATTGCGGTCCGTATATATAAATATTCATATAAAAAATATCCGGTACGTGATATTCTGATGTGGTGAAACAGAGGAAAACGTCTATCGTACAAAAGCCGACTACTAGATGTATATGATATCACGATATACGCTATAAATATCATGTCCTCACTTTATCCATCCCTCAGTTTTCAGCGTTGTATAGGTTATCTCTTGTGTACCTAAGAGTTGTGAGAGTTATCTCTCGTGTACCTAAGAGTTGTGTGAGTTACCTCTTGTGTACCTAAGCGTTGTGTGAGTTATATCTTGTGTACCTAAGCACAGTTGTGAGTTATCTCTTGTGTACCTAAGCGGTGTGAGAGTTATCTCTTGTGTACCTAAGTGGTGTGTGAGTTATCTCTTGTGTACCTAAACTGTTTGTGAGTTATCTCTTGTGTTCCTAAGCGTTGTGGGAGTTATCTCTTGTGTACTTAAGCGGTGTGTAAGTTATCTCTTGTGTACCTAAGCACTGTGTGAGTTATATCTTGTGTACCTAATACAATAAAATCTAACCTTACAAATCCGTCTGAGAGAACCACTGTATTTCAAAGTTTTGAAATGGAACGTTGACTACACTACATGGGCAACATGCGTTAATAACAATAAAGACTAAAATATACCAAGTTAAGAATATAAGGCAGCTTTAAATAAATGTTATGGATTTTGTATTTTGAAAATTTGCAGATTTATAAGAAATTACCTATACGTTTTAAATGTGATATTTAATCCTATATATATACAGCCGCATGTGATACTGACTGACTCACTGACTGACATATATATACAAATTCTAACATACTTCTAGAAGTGCTGGAAACTTGAAATTTGGCATGCAGGTACCTTTTGCAATATGACCCGGAGGAAAAGTCTGAAAACCGGATATTTTTACTTTTTAACCCTTCAAAAAAATTAAAAACCGGTTGAAACTGGTTAAAAACTGGTGTTTGTAGTTTTTTGCTTTAGAGCCGTCTAGCGAATAAACCGTTGGTCGTAGCTCAAATCTAATTTTTGAGGGGATTTAGCGAATTGTCTGATCTACAAAATAGGCACATTAGATTTTCCCACATCTCTACTGATCAACCCGTAAAATGCTTCCAAACTCGAACATTTTGTCGAATTTTGGCAATTTTCGCTTGTAGACTTTTGTTTGAGGCTCTGTAGTGTCTAAACCGTAGGTCGTAGCTCGGATCTGACGAAAAAAACGCTAGTGTGGAGTGAAGCGATCTACAAAAAAGGTCCAGTGACTTTTTGCTCTATCTCCATTGGTTTGGCCGCAAAACGCGATTAAGTGAAAACATTTTGAAAATTTTGCCCAAAAATTTTCCTTTCGGGCTCGATAGCGTCTAAACGGTTGGTCGTAGCTCAAAATAAATTTTCAATTGGATTTAGTAAACGGCGTGATCTACAAAAAAGGTCAAGTAACATATTGCCCTATCCCCAATGGTTTGGCCGCATTACGCGTTTTAAAGTATCGATTTTACAAGTTTTACGTGAGATATTGTTTTCTGGGCTCCGTTGCAGACAATAATTTAGGTTTAGGCCAATTTAAAAATTTGATTTTAATACAAAATAATGCGATCTACAAAAAAGGTCTAGTGATCTGTTACCCTATCTTCCATGGTATAGCCGTAAAACGTGATTATGTTGAAAATTTCACTTAAAAAACTTACCTTCCGGGCTAGATTATGGCCGAACCGTTGGCCCTAGCTTAAATGTAAAATTTTTTGTAACTAGCTATTGATAGGATCTACAAATAAGGTTCAGCACCTTTATATCGTTTATCTTTCCGTAAGCCTGGTAAATGCTCTAAAAGGCAAATTCTTTGTCGTCAATTTTAGGGGGTTTAAATCTTGCAACTACAATTAGTGCGATTCATGCTGGTTCCAGATTGACCTTGTATTAATACGTTAACGAGTGACTAAAACCCCCCTACACATCGTGAGTTGGCTGAGCGTTAGTGAAGCTTCAAAAGTAGATAGGGACAGAGTTATTACGTTCAGACACAACAACACCCTCTCAAATAGGCCCACGTGTGTCATAAACACTTGTAACATTAACCCCCCCGGGAATTTGTTCATATGACCAGGCAATATCCTGACAAAATTAAACCCCCTGATGTCTTGACCCCCTTTCACATTCTGCCTGATAGTGGTTGAACGGTAGGTCGTAGATCGAATCCGAGGGCACAATCGAAAGATAAAATTAAATTTCCGACAGGAAAGGTCCAATTACTTTTTCTCGTATCTCTAACGGTTAACCTGTAAAACGCCATTAAAGTCAAAACTTTGATTAAAACTGAAAAAATTAAATAACATAGGTTCAAAATAATTCCGAATTCCGCTTATCCCCGAATTTGGCCAACACCCGAAAGGGAGCCTGAGGTGTGTCGTTAACCCCCGGTAACATTAACCCCCCCCCCGCGCAATTTCCTGTTATAAACCAAATAACCAACTGAGTAAATTAAACCCCCTGATGTATTACCCCCGGTAGCATTAACCTTCCCCCAGGGAATTTCCTGGCATGACCTCATGTCTGAATTCCAACAATCACCAAATCTCTTAACCCACATTTGGGAAGTTCCCGGTATGACCAGATTAACCCACTGATGTCTTAAACCCTTGGTAACATTAAACACCCCCCCCCCCCAGGGAATTTCCGGGCATGACCTCAGGTCCCGAATTTTAACAATCACCAAATCTCTCTTATCCTCGAATTTGCAAGCGTAAATTTAACCGCTCATCTCCGATTTTGCAAGCGTACATCATGGGGGCCTGGGGGCGTAGCCCCCAGCGAGCCGAAGGCGAGTCTAAATACTTATACAGCCGCATGTGAAACTGACTCACTGATATATAGATACAAATTCTAACATTACTTCTAGAAGTGCTGGAAACGTGAAATTTGGCACGCAGGTACCTTTCACAATATGACCCGGAGGAAAAAGTCTGAAAACCGGACTTTTTTACTTTTAAACCCCTCAAAAAAATTCCTCAAAAATCTCGCATTCTTTACCCCTGCAGGCATTTCTTGTAAGCCTGATATCGGGTGAACCGTTGGAGCTAGCTTCGATTTGACGAAAAATCGTTAGTCAGGAATGAAGTGAACTACAAAAAAGGTCCAGGTGACTTTTTAGTCTATCTTCCATGGTTAAGCGACAAAACGCTCTAATATTTGACATTCCAGAGATTTTTTCGCTAAAAATAATGTTTCGAGGCTTGATAGCGGCCGAACCGTTGGTCGTAGCTCAAATCTGATTGACCCGTCAAATTAGCAAATTGCGCGATCTACAGAAAAGGTTCAGTGACTTTTTGCCCTATCTCCATTGGTTTGGCCGAAAAACGTAATTACGTGCATTTTTTGTGTAATTTTTACGCGAAACTTTTGTTTTCGGGCTCGATAGCGGCGAAACCATTGGTCAGAGGTCGAAATAAGACGAAACGTTGGAGTTAGGAAATGAGGTGATCTACAAAAATGTCCCAGTAACTCTTTACTCTATCTCCATTGGTTTGGCCGCAAAACGTGATTAAGTGAAAGTATTTGAAAATTTTCGCCTAAAAATTTACCTTTCGGGCTCGATAGCGGCTTAACTGTTGGTCGTAGCTCAAAACAAATTTTTAAAAGGATTTATGAAATTGCGTGATCTACAAAATAATGTTCAGTAAAATTTTGCCCTATCCTCAACGGTTTGGCCGCATAACGCGTTTTAAGTGTTGATTTTTTAACTTTTACGTGATATTTTTAAACTGCCCAGTGCAGTCTTTTGTCCTAAGCTCTGTACTGCCTAAATTATAGGTCGTAGCTTAAATCTGATGGCATAATCGAAAGACAAAATTAAATTTTCGACAAGAAAGGTCCAGTCACTTTTTCTCGTATCTAACGGTTATCTAAATACTTATACAGCCGCATGTGAAACTGACTCACTGATATATAGATACAAATTCTAACATACTTCTAGAAGTGCTGGATACGTGAAATTTGGCACGCAGGTACCTTTCACAATATGACCCGGAGGAAAAGTCTGAAAACCGGACTTTTTTACTTTTAAACCCCTCAAAAAAATTCCTCAAAAATCTCGCATTCTTTACCCCTGCAGGCATTTCTTGTAAGCCTGATATCGGGTGAACCGTTGGAGCTAGCTTCGATTTGACGAAAAATCGTTAGTCAGGAATGAAGTGAACTACAAAAAAGGTCCAGTGACTTTTTAGTCTATCTTCCATGGTTAAGCGACAAAACGCTCTAATATTTGACATTCCAGAGATTTTTTCGCTAAAAATAATGTTTCGAGCTTGATAGCGGCCGAACCGTTGGTCGTAGCTCAAATCTGATTGACCCGTCAAATTAGCAAATTGCGCGATCTACAGAAAAGGTTCAGTGACTTTTTGCCCTATCTCCATTGGTTTGGCCGAAAAACGTAATTACGTGCATTTTTTGTGTAATTTTTTACGCGAAACTTTTGTTTTCGGGCTCGATAGCGGCGAAACCATTGGTCAGAGGTCGAAATAAGACGAACGTTGGAGTTAGGAAATGAGGTGATCTACAAAAATGTCCCAGTAACTCTTTACTCTATCTCCATTGGTTTGGCCGCAAAAACGTGATTAAGTGAAAGTATTTGAAAATTTTCGCCTAAAAATTTACCTTTCGGGCTCGATAGCGGCTTAACTGTTTGGTCGTAGCTCAAAACAAATTTTTAAAAGGATTTATGAAATTGCGTGATCTACAAATAATGTTCAGTAAAATTTTGCCCTATCCTCAACGGTTTGGCCGCATAACGCGTTTTAAGTGTTGATTTTTTAACTTTTACGTGATATTTTTAAACTGCCCAGTGCAGTCTTTTGTCCTAAGCTCTGTACTGCCTAAATTATAGGTCGTAGCTTAAATCTGATGGCATAATCGAAAGACAAAATTAAATTTTCGACAAGAAAGGTCCAGTCACTTTTTCTCGTATCTAACGGTTATCTAAATACTTATACAGCCGCATGTGTGAAACTGACTCACTGATATATAGATACAAATTCTAAACATACTTCTAGAAGTGCTGGATACGTGAAATTTGGCACGCAGGTACCTTTCACAATATGACCCGGAGGAAAAGTCTGAAAACCGGACTTTTTTACTTTTAAACCCCTCAAAAAAATTCCTCAAAAATCTCGCATTCTTTACCCCTGCAGGCATTTCTTGTAAGCCTGATATCGGGTGAACCGTTGGAGCTAGCTTCGATTTGACGAAAAATCGTTAGTCAGGAATGAAGTGAACTACAAAAAAGGTCCAGTGACTTTTTAGTCTATCTTCCATGGTTAAGCGACAAAACGCTCTAATATTTGACATTCCAGAGATTTTTTCGCTAAAAATAATGTTTCGAGCTTGATAGCGGCCGAACCGTTGGTCGTAGCTCAAATCTGATTGACCCGTCAAATTAGCAAATTGCGCGATCTACAGAAAAGGTTCAGTGACTTTTTGCCCTATCTCCATTGGTTTGGCCGAAAAAACGTAATTACGTGCATTTTTTGTGTAATTTTTACGCGAAACTTTTGTTTTCGGGCTCGATAGCGGCGAAACCATTGGTCAGAGGTCGAAATAAGACGAACGTTGGAGTTAGGAAATGAGGTGATCTACAAAAATGTCCCAGTAACTCTTTACTCTATCTCCATTGGTTTGGCCGCAAAACGTGATTAAGTGAAAGTATTTGAAAATTTTCGCCTAAAAATTTTACCTTTCGGGCTCGATAGCGGCTTAACTGTTGGTCGTAGCTCAAAACAAATTTTTAAAAGGATTTATGAAATTGCGTGATCTACAAATAATGTTCAGTAACATTTTGCCCTATCCTCAACGGTTTGGCCGCATAACGCGTTTTAAGTGTTGATTTTTTAACTTTTACGTGATATTTTTAAACTGCCCAGTGCAGTCTTTTGTCCTAAGCTCTGTACTGCCTAAATTATAGGTCGTAGCTTAAATCTGATGGCATAATCGAAAGAGAAAATTAAATTTTCGACAAGAAACGTCCAGTCACTTTTTCTCGTATCTCTAACGGTTTAGCCGCAAAATGCCCTTAAATTCAAAACTTTGGTTAAATCTGGATAATTCGATAAAATAGGTCTTCTTTTAACTCCAAGATCCCCAATCTAATGCTCGGGCATAAACTTTCCCCGAATACCGCTAATCCAGTTAACGAGTGAATATACAACGGTTTGCCCTATCATCAACGGTTTGGCCGCATAACGCGTTTTAAAGTATAGATTCTTTACGTTTTACGTGAGATATTGTTTTCTGGGCTCTGTGTTAGCGGAACCTTTGAACTTAGGGTAGAATAAAAATCGCATTTTTAATACGAAACAATGAGGTCTACAAAAGAGGTTCCAGTGACATTTTACTCTATCTTTCATGGTTTAGCCGTAAAACGTGATTATGTTGAAAATTTCACTCACAAACTTAACTTCTGGGCTCGATATTTGCCGAAACCGTTAGCCCTAGCTTAAATGTAAAATTTTTGTAACTAGCTATTCATAGGATCTAAAAAAAGGATTCAACAGCTTTCTATCGTTTATCTTTCCGTAAGCCTGATAAATGCTCTAAATGACAAATTCTTCGTCGTTACTTTTAGGTGTTTTAAATTTTTCAATTTTAATTAGTGCGCTTCATGCTGGTTCCAGCTTGACCTTGTATTACTACGTTAACAAGTGACTAAAAACCCCCCCCACGTCGGGAGTTGGCTGAGCGTTAGTGAAGTTTCAATAGTAGATAGGGGACAGAGTGTTTTTTATTATGTTCAAAGACACAAACACTCTCTAAAATAGGCCCACGTGTGTCATTAAACCCCTTGTAACATTAACCCCCCCCGGGAATTTATTCATATGACCAGAAATTATCCTGAGTAAATTAAACCCCCTGATGTCTTAACCCCTGGTAACATTAAACCCCCCCTAGGGAATTTCCAGGCATGACCTCATGTCCGAATTTTACCAATCACCAAATCTCTTAACTCCCCCCCGGGAATTTCCTGTTATGACCAGATAACCTCCTGAGTAAATTAAACCCCGAGATGTCTTAACCCTCGGTAAACATTAACCCCCTGGAATTTCCTTGTATGACCAGATAACCTCCTGAGTAAATTTAACCCCCTGGTGACCTAACCCCGGTAATGGTAACCCCCCCTGGGAATTTCCTGGCATGACTATATGAAACTCATGAGCAAATTAAACCCTCTAAACAACTTAAAAATATTGACTTAGGGTAGGTTTTTATTATATGTACACTCAACAATGTACAATAGTTGACCGGTGCAGACTTTCCTATCACGCTCTGTACCTCGTATACCAGAGCTTGTAGCTCGAATCTGAGCTCACAATCGAATTAAATTTCCGACAAGAAAGGTCCAGTCACTTTTTGTCGTATCTCTAACGGTTAACCCGTAAAATGCCATTAAAGTCAAAACTTTGATTAAAACTGAAATATTCAATAAAAATGGGTCCAATTTAATTCCGAATTCCGCTTATCCCCGAATCTGGCCAACACCCGAAAAGGGAGCCTGGTGTGTTTCATTAACCCCCGATAACATTACTCCCCCCGGGATTTCCTGGTATGACCAGATAACCTCCTGAGTAAATTAAACGCCCTGATGTGTTAACCCCCCTGGTAACTTTAAACCCCCCCCAGGGAATTTCCTGGCATGACCTCATGTCTGAATTTTACCACTCACCATATCTCTTAACCCCCCTTGGGAAGTTCCTGGTATAACCAGATAACCCCCTGATGTCTTAACCCCTGGTAACGTTAAACCCCCCAGGGAATTTCCTGGCACGACCTCATGTCCGAATTTTACCAATCACCAAATTGCCTCTTATCCCCGAATTTGCAAGCGTACATCATGGGGGCCTGGGGGCGTAGCCCCCAGCGAGCCGAAGGCGAGTAATCTAATATACGATTACACCGTTAGTCTAAACACACTGTCTAAAGCACTTTATTTTATTATTTTAAGTGCTTATTAAAAAGAAAATATCCCAAACCAGGGTAATAACATTGTAAACAATAACTTAATTGGACTGATACTTTATGAGTTCGTAATCAATTTTATTATAAGACTGACTATAAGATTCCTATTTCGTCATTATCATTATACGTCATTATTATTGGACGCATATTTTCAACAATCAGAATAATATATATAAGAATAATTTCAGCAATAAGAATTCACCGGCAACACACAGGTCATTATAAATCTGATTTATATACATTCAGGGATCATGCAATATATATTTCGTTTTAATAACTACGAAAACCAACAAAATAACAAGTTAAAACTATAAATAGTGAAAACGTCTATCTAAATGTCCCCACTGTCATAAAAATAACTATAATCGAGGCGTCGTTCATCGAGAATTACTTGCTAATTATGACATTAGACCCTTTGGAAGCCAAAAAAGCCGCAGTAGTTTCGTACTTTGTCCAGCTTAACCCTTCCAACCTGGCTTTATTTTTGAAGCAGTCTAACTTCACTGTAATGCCAAACATATGGAGCTTCTACACTGTAGAATCTACAGTGAAGAATAGATCTTCTGGAGACAGAATAATGACAACCCCTATTCCTGCTGCTTTACCTCATCCCACACATCACACAACCCTCCTGGGTAACAGGGGATATAATTGCTGTACAAAAGTGGAAATCTGTTTGATTTTCAGGCAAAACAATGGAAGAGAGTTTATCCACTACAATGTAGCCTATGGTAGGAAGGATTGGTTCAATGCGAATGTTGTGTTTGGTTCCAGTTCACCTTCCTCTTAGTTCACAGGGAATGAATTTATTATTCTGCCCAGCAACGTTGATCATTCCAACTCGTACACCTGATATACATTATAAAACTATTCCGGAGGCTTTATATAGAACCAGCCAAGTTGTCGATGGCTTGAAGACAATGTTATTTTCACCGACTTCCACTGTTAAGGCAGAGCAAGTCTTGACTGTTGGCTATTTTAGAACTCCTGAAGAGCGACTGGTTCCAAGCTCCTTTTCTTCTCGCCAATAAATCCCCTAGAAGACTATACCAGTAATTAAAGCCAATTCCAGTTAAACTAGTTCCCCAGGTGTCAGTTGTATACTGACGAGCGGTTACATTTACACTAGTAGCTGTGTCAGCCTCTAACCACATTATGACACCTGTCTAGCTTGTTACTGAGAGCTCAGTATGGAGCTGGATGACACACTAACCGTGTCACTTGGCTCAAGAAGACGTGTCTTGAGAAAAATGGCACTTAGTTAGTCGTTCAAGGGGTTAAATATGTAGAACTTGAAATAAGATTAAAGAGAGTCAGGAGTAGTTTTCAGGAAATTCGTAAAGGTTTGAAGCCTACAAACCGATAATGTTTAGATTCAACTTTAAAATTGATTAGAAAGGCATGCTCTATATTTCGTTTGTGAAGTTAGTTTTTGAAGACGAAAGGATTTTGAAGGAAACAGTATTTTCCCGACCTTTTCCATCGTTTAGTGTTTCCAAAAAATAGTAACACTACATTTCAAAATCTGCAATCTGATCTCTTCCCCAGGTGAATAGGTAACCCAAACTGGTACCTATAATATAGGTTAAAATAAACCAATCATACCGGAGCGTCCTGACACGTATGTCAGGAATCACACAACCATGGTCATGGAATCATGGGTGGCCAATGTCCGGAAAAAAAAAATCCACTTTCCCTCACATGCCCTATACTTTACTTGAACCTAAGCTCTCCACGCGGTCCTCCACTAAGCGTCAAAGATGAATTCAAATACACGTGTCTTTAAACATATAACCATAACCATAACTCTAGTCCTCTGACTGCATGTATAAATAATTTTCCTAACATTTATCACTGTACGGTGGAGCAGCATATGTCTAAAATAATTAGAGGAAATATGACTGTAGTTTTTACGAAGAAGAAAACAGATTAATTGTAGATTGAACAATATCACACCAATAATGCAGATTTGCGTGGAGCGTGGAATTAGTCAAATTATTTTAATTATTGGAGTCGATTGAGAAAGGTTTTTTTATGGCACAAGCGCCCTTTTTGAATCTATTTCTTTCCCGGTTCCCTAGTTTACGTTATTAATGGACAGGCGATAACCTTGGCTCGCGTTCATAAAATTTGGTGCCTGTGAACTCATTAGAAATATCTAATGCAGATAGACAGATAATGCAATTGCAGATCTGACAGTTGTAAAGGAAACACCAACGCGTGCACGCCAACAACCGAAGATCCAGTTCTGCTCTAATGAATTTTCATAATTCTCTCTCACTATAGCAAGTCCATAACGGTTTCCCGTCAGGTTCAGTTTAAGAATTTTCTCTGCTAAATTATTCAAAGTGGCTTTGTAGACTTTTGTTCTCCACTCGATAGCAACGTTGTAACTGAGGTCAATGATATTTCAATGGATGATAGTTGAAATGATTTGGATGTTACCTTACTAATATTGACCAACATTTAATAAACACCTATGTTTTATTATGGTATATTCAACGTTTATCCAATAGAATTACTAGACTCAACCGATATAACTGATTCTTACCCAAAACTAGTAAAAAATCCAAATCTTAATTAATTATCTTTCTTGCGTGAATTAATAGCCTTCTACAGCGGTATTGGATCGCGCTGGAATTATTTTACAAAGGTCAGAGCTGTTCCGGAGGTCTCCCCCGCACAGTCTGTCTGGCCGGGTGCGGGCACATTCTAATTTCCGAGCTAAGGTCAAGGTTCAAAGGTCAACCGTTGCGAGTGAACACGTGAAAGTGATCTTGTTCGAAGCCTTGTACAATTCTAACCTACACCAAGGGACTATAGTCATGATCAACTTGAAACGAATGGCCTTGCACTTTATAAATTAATTGTGGTACTTTTTGGTCTCAGGATTTGGACCCAGGAATTGTAATTAAAACAATTTGCAAGTCTTTGACTCCGCAAGGGGTTACTACATTTCAAACAATAACTGAAACATAGTAAAAAGTGAAATATTCGTTCCATGGCTCAGAAATACAGTCGTGATCAAAGCAACTTCCAAATTATTAGGATAATAGAACATATATTAACTCCTATATAACTCCTAATTTTTATTGGACTATACAAGACGTTTACAGCTGACCAAAATTTATGGAAGTACATGTTCTTGATCTCTCCTAAATCTGTATATTTCTTATTTGGCCGATCGACATTCAAGATGGCTCAGAGTGGACATTTTGTGGCAGATTTTTAAAAATCGATTGAAAATTAATTGCGATCGTTATTATGCATATCCCTCACTCAAATATGAAAATCACTCTAATTATTTTAGTGGTTAAGATTTCTCCTCTTGTTGTCTCATCTAGCCCAGGGTGTTGTGACGAAGATAATTACAATAACTTTTCGTTTTTATCTATATTAATATGTCGAAACGTGAGAAAACATACAAATTTAAGGAAAATAAAACTACACTATAGTTATTGACAATGGCGTTTTATTCCTCGTAGTATTTTACGCGAAACAGACATTATACTTAAATAAACATACTAGGAACACCTGGAGTATGCCGCACCATATCTAGCTTCTCGTTTTATTCTAGTGGTTCTTATCTAACTGAACAAGAATTCGTGATAGTATTTATTGGCATTTCCGTAATCTCAAAATTTATTTTCAACTACCGTGATAAGTCTCTCGTTTTATTCTAGTGGTTCTTGTCTAACTGAACAAGAGTTCGTGTTTGGTATTTATTGGCATTTCCGTAATCTCCAAAATTATTTTCAACTACCGTGATAAGTCTCTCGTTTTGTTCTAGTGGTTCTTATCTAACTGAACAAGAGTTCGTGTTGGTATTTATTGGCATTTCCGTAATCTCCAAATTATTTTCAACTACCGTGATAAGTCTCTCGTTTTTGTTCTAGTGGTTCTTATCTAAACTGAACAAGAGTTCGTGTTGGTATTT
>NW_025780809.1:0-48367 GCF_021130785.1 Homalodisca vitripennis
TAAAGAAAAAATAAAAAAAAATTTAAAAAGAAATTGCATTTTATTTTATGGTTACAAAATTGAAAATGATTGATAACATGATAAAAAAGAGAAAAAGAAAATTATTGAACCAGAAATTCTAGGAAACAATCTCTTTTATCCAAACAACTAAATGCAAAGAACGCTGAAAAATGGATATCTGTCTTACAATTTTTAACTACAGAAATTGCTAAAAGTTTTAAAAACACATGCCAGTATTAATTTATCACACAAAATTTACCAAAATAAAACTAAAAAACATATTATTAAATCCAAAGAATAAAATATGATGATGATGAAAAATCTGAATATATCTAAATTAATTGTGACAATACTGTAATTTTAAAATATATAGGCCAAACAAAAAGGAAACATAAAAAAGAGAGTTAAAGGATACATAAAGCTTGTCCTGAAGTATCTAACAAGAGGAAAGATCGGCCAGGGCTAAACATGCACTTCATACTGGACACTCGCTTTTCACAAGTCACAATTATTAAAAAGAAGTCAATAACAACACTAATTCCTGATGCTTACGAAACTATTTTTTATGCAGAAAAAAACCAAAATTATCTAGTAAATAATGAGCCTGGACCACTACACAAAATTCACCGTTACTGCCATTTAATCTAAAGAAACTTAAAATTTTTACATATACAAGTAAGACCCATAACTTCCTGACTTCTCTAAAATCTGATCTCTCTTTGTATTTTTCAAGCCATATGTTTTTAATTTAAGTCTAAATTGTTTTTTTGTATTATTACTTTACTTTTATATTCAGTTTATTGTGGGTCTGACGGATGTAGTGCGTTGAGCACGAAAGGACCTCACAAAATAATAACTTGTTCATTTTAATTGGAGTGTTTGATCATATATTAAGCATTTAGGAATTTCCAAGAAGATAGACGCTTGGTAAAATTGTACCATTTGTATCGTTTAGCGAAAAAGAGTTTCAAGAGTCTTGAGGAATATCACACCTAAGTTAATGTTTAAACCATAAATATGAACATTTCCTACCTACATTCTTTAGAGAGATGCACTTATAAACTAATAAGATTGCTAAGATCATACCACCAGGTGCTTTTTTCAAGCTTTGAATATCTAGAAACCAAACGAAATGTTTTTGGGTTTTTATAGTAATAGGGTAAAAGAACCGTTGTTGCTCGGGAGCAGTTACAGCGTGTCTGATTTGATTCAATTATTCAAGAGTTTTATTTCGTTTCCCATAAACATAGAAAAGGTACATTGGACATCATCACTAATAAAAAAATAAATAAAAACATATTAAGAGAAACTATACTACATCTAACAAGTTCTCTTTGTATCAAAAGACTTTAATATATTATGAATCTGATGTGATACCATAATTACAATATTATAAGTGTAATTAAAATTTTCCAAAAATATTCCAGTCTATTAAAATGGATATATCAACTAATACATCTTCCCAAACATTTCCCAATTAATAAGTATAGGCTTAATAAAATGAAACGGCTAAAGTAGGTAAATCTTAATAGTGTTGAGGAACAGACTTATAAAGCGTTTAGTTGCCATATATATAGATTATTCTTTTGGGAGCGTTCACTAGCGTTATCGCTGGACTCTCAGGTAGTACAGAAATAATGTTTAGTGTTACTCTATGTAATGTTGTTGTAATGTTAATGTATACTGTTCGAACATTAATAATTGGATATAGATTACAAACACAAAATTTTAAATAAATAGAATATACTATATATAGTATAGTATATATATTATATATTATATATTAAGAGGAGCCGATACCCCTTTTAATCCTTCCTCTGCCCCGTCCACATGGGGCCATTGGCTTGTGCCGAGGATTCTTATCAAAAACATGGAATAAATGGGGAGAGTTCGATACAGTACAAGGTCGGATGGTATACTGATACAAAAGTGCAAAGGTCCACAGGGGACCCAAGGATTTTCGAACCTGCGCTATCTCTTAACTCCAGTTTAGTTTAGACCACTCGGCCATCGGTGTTTTCTCCCTTGTATAAAGAACATAAACTCACATTCTCCTAGCACAGAACATAGTAGTTTTACAACGATTTATTATAAATAAATAAATAAATATTTATTTTCTCAACACATTTACTTACACGTTTAAAATTAAATAACAAACTTAGGAATTCACTAGACCCATTAATCAGAGTTGCTAGTCAGTGTAAACAGGACAAAAAAAATACATAAATCAACAGTTTATAGCTGTATACCTTGCTTTTCACATAAGAAAAACTAAAAAAGGCAACAGGACTGCTTCCCCGCGCATGAGTGTTTACACCGGTAGGTTTCATTACGTTATCTAGGCATGTAATTATAATGACCTTTTCCTGCAATGTAAAGAGCTTACAGAAAACCACGAACCAAAATCCCCATTTATAAAATTCCTAGTAACAAAGTAAGCTTTGAATTTTAAGAATAATTATAATCTTAATGTAGGAACATAGGAATCTAAAGAATGATTAAAACGGTGTGGGTCATAAAAAAAAAAACTATTCGCTAGGGTATATAGGCTATATAGTATAATTTAATGAAGATTTAAATTAAAATTAAATGATAGGTTTGTCTTTATTAATACGCGAAGAGAGAACATATTAAATTAGGGCGAGGGATTAGGACTATTATTAAAGTCCTCTCTTACACCTAACTAACAAATTTTATATGCGAACTTTTAGTCTAAAAACAACAACAACAGTATACGAGACTGTAGAATTACTGTTTTACATACATTCAAAAATGAATAATCTATATTTAATTCAAGTGCCAAATAACAATCTGTAAAACCTAAGGCTCTCACTTAATCCTAATAGTTTATAGTGATATATAGTTAGTAATTTTAAATCTGCTAATATAGCATAACAAACTTATATATTACATATAGTTTACCTGAAATTATTATATTTTGTAATTTCAGCTCATCCGTACAGCAAACACATTATTTTAATAATTTGCAGAGCAGACCAAGTATTTTGTCACTCCCAAGATAGGTTAAATATACCTTAATAGAATCATTATAAAGCTGAACCTCGCAAATACAGAATAAACAGTTATGTTATGTTTGTTATAATATAAACTGTACGAGAGCCTAATCCAGAACTTTGATGTTCTCCTAAATTTGGCACCGAGGAAGTTTCTGAATACGTAGTTGCAGCCAAATACGTTTCTTTCAAAAGGTTACTCTTTGAATAGGGTTCTGCTGTGGATCAAGTGAATATGAATTGCAGATAGAAAATCGACAAATAGCCAGTTTGATTTCTCAGAATAGCGATGTCTAATATAGGAGCTTGTTGAAATTATATCTGTTTGGATGTCAGTAGACAGTATACAACCTGAATCTCTTTGGCTGTCAGCCGCAGGACTCGCCAACTGTTAACGACGCTTCCATGGAAAATTGAAGAGCAGTGCGGTCGGTAGCGGTTTTACTCATAATAAAAAAGCATCATTATCGAAACTTTCTGTTACGTACGGCTCTATTATAATTATAATAGAAAAGTAGTCTAAAATGATTGATATTTCAGGGAATGGGCTATGACCACCTAGTTGGTTCCCATTTTATGGTAACTATTAACAACACATCCGCCCAAAAAATCATTAAATCCACAGTCTGGAGCGTTTTCCATGTTGCCGGCCATCATATCAGTATCAAAACAGGTTTCCTGGACTTCCTAATGTTCTACCCATATCCAAGTGTCATGTTATCCTCAAATTACCTAAGAAATTAACTTGGACGAAGAAATTAAAGAGTGAAGTTGTGTAGAAGAGCGAGTCTGAACAGGATTAGGCTAAAAGAAGATTCATACACAAGGATGTGAAGTAGGGTGTTGCTATATTAATTAGAAGATAAATAGTAAACTCACGATGTAGTATATGCTATATACAGTATACATTTTTTATGTGAGAACACCCTATAAAGCTTGGATCATGTTCTACAGTTAGGACAAATACATATGATTACTAAAGGTCACTATCATTTTCTGAATGACTGATAATCTCTTTGTTATGTATTGTTAGTCGGAATTTCCCTGTGTAACAGTGTCGTACTATTATATTTATGCACTGATATTTTTTCCTGTTGCTCTTATTATCTTTTATCGTGTTTGTGTTTTATCCAGATATATTATTTTTTTAACTTGTTTTTAATATTGGGACTAACATGATTGTTTTGTCTTTTCCATAAACTTGCAGATGTCTCATAACAATAATATAATTCCAATATCTTAGCTTTACTCATTAATACTTAATCGCGCCAGTTGCATACATTTCTTTTCCTTAATTTTCTTCGGTAACAATATGTGTTTTTGCCATAATATTTAAATTTTTATTCTAGTTGTCAGACATGTAGTGTATATAATAATTTGTAAGGAATTGTTATTGAAATGTTCATTTTGTTTATATCTTTAAGTAGTAGTTTTGCTATCTGGTAATAGTGTTTTATCTAAAAAATAATTATCCATTATCATTATTTATATATGTATATGATATATATATATATATATAAGTAGATATGAATATGCCGGTATTTTCTAGGGGGCACCACTTTTGGGGACAGTCAAGAGAAAATCAATGTAAAATTACTGTCCATGTGAACCATAATAACAAATCTAATAAAATCTAACAGGAAAGCACCGAATGTTCTCTTTCCCCCCCCTTTTTAAATAACTCGAAATCTTTAGGCTGTTTTACTGTTCAATGTTTTGGCTTCTTCACATTTATAAGCTGTTTTAGATGAAAAAAATCAAAAAATATTAATTAAAAAAATCTTTATTCTACAAAGTTTAATTGTAACACAGTTCTTTATCTTTTAATTAGTCTTCTTTCCAGCTAAACAACCAAGTGTAATTTTTCATTTTTGTTATAAATTCTTTAATTCGTTTTTTTCATCCAAAACAGTTATAAAATCTGTTTCGGGCAAGTGTACTTTACAATCTTTCCAACTCGGCAATTCTTGTCATCTCCGGGATCTTATACTTTCATTTTTCATCTCCTAATTCAAGATTCATATATCTCTTTTTTTCTCTTCCAATTCCACTAATTTCCTTATATTCTTTGAATTCTTTCAGTTCACCAACCTTATACTCACCACCACTCAATCTTGTAACAGCGCTGCCATTTATTATAGAAAAAATCTTTTTAACTAAATTTAGTTAGATTTTTCTAGTAATAAATAGAACAATCTGAAAACATTTGACCAGAAATTTGTGCTGGATTTGTGTCAAATAGAATCACTACTTCTCAAAATTTAATTTTACAAAATTTTTGGCTCTTTAAATTAGAAACAATCTGAAAAACATTTTTGACCAGAAATTTGTGCTGATTTTGTGTCAACAAATCCACTACTTCTCCAAAATTTAATTTTTACAAATTTTTGCTCTTTAAATTAGTAAACAATCTGAAAACATGTTGACAGCAGAAATTGTGCTGATTTTGTGTCAAAATATCATCTACTTCTCAAAATTTAATTTTACAAATTTTTTGCTCTTTAAATAGAACAATCTGAAAAACATTTTGACCAAGAAAATTGTGTGATTATGTGTCAAAAAATCACTACTTCTCAAAATTTAATTTTACCAAATTTTTGCTCTTTATAAATAGTAACAATCTGAAAAACATCTTGACCAGAAATTGGTGCTGATTTGTGTGTCAAAAATCACTACTTCTCAAAATTTAATGTTTACAAATTTTTGCTCTTTAAATAGAAAAAAAAAAAAAACCAAATTACCCCCCTGAAAACATTTGACCAGAAATTGTGCTGATTTGTTTGTACAAATTGTCTGAATCACTACTTATCTCTCAAAATTTAATTTTACAAAATTTTATGCTCCCTTTAAATTAGAACAATCTGAAAAACAATTTGACCAGAAACTTGTGCTGATTTGTGTCAAAAATCACTACTTCTCAAACATTTAATTTTTAAAACAAAATTATTGCTCTTTAAATAGAACAATCTTGAAAACATTTGACCAGAAGATTGTGCTGATTTGTGAGTCAAAAATCACTACTTCTCAAAATATTTTAATTTTTACAAATTTTTTGCTCTTTAAAATATGGGATCGCGGAAAAAGATAGGAGTGCCCATACTGCAAAAAAGGACATTTTTGATTCATCTATACTACGTCATTTACAATTCGAAATAATCATTTGAAGAAACAAAGAAAATTTAATAAATAAAAGAATTGAAATATTTGAGGACCTTGGGCTAAAGAAAATCAAAAATTGCCGATCACCAAAAACATGTTATAATATGGTAGAAAAATTGCGTGAAACTTAAAGAAAAATTTGTAAGGGAAAGAAATAAAAAAGATCTCAATCTATTTAATTGATGAAAAAATTCAACTCAATAGCTGAAAAATTGGCTATCGAAACTAACGACAAAACTAAGGTCAGAAATGATCGAATGAAATTGATTAAAAACGAATTAATGAGATAACCTGAAAAATATCATTGATTGTAAGTAGACAGTTTTTATCCTCAATACACCGGTCTATTTAAGCAATACATTTTAACAAATTTGAACGACAATTTTCATAGTCAATTTACAAAATATCTTTTCTATTTTGCGCCCAGATAATTAAAAGTTTTTAATAGAAAATTACTTCAAGAAAACCGTTTAAATTAGAAAATATGAAGGGCTATCTCTCTTTAGATATGCGAATACGGAACGTAACTTTAGTGAACGGTGAAATAACACAAACTTGATCCAATGTACTTTAACTATAAAAGGCAGACGATAATCTTCGACGTAAACGACTTTATTACTAAGCAATTTAATTAAATTAACACATTCCGAGAACATGAACAAATCAATCTAATAAAGGCTCTGGTTTGGACATTTAAAACGTTTGTAAACAACTGATTTTGAGCCTTTAAATAAACATGAATTTATGAGAACGCAGGATCATATATCGATTTACCAAAGGAAAATCAAAAGATTAAAAAAAGCTTGTGTGTAAATATCAAAATATAAGATGATTATATTGCTTTTATTTACTCTATCCGATTGCGCTTATTTGAACAAACAACCGAGGACTCATGTTGACAGGAGCATAAACAATACGAAAAATTCCCGTGAACAGATGAGATATTTTCTGGGATTCGACTATCCTATTGTCTATTAAAAAGAATTATCACAAATTATTTGAAAAACGAAGCAAGACAAAGCATAAGTACAAAGTATCCGAAAATGTCTGTAAATGTCTATACTTTTGATTGAAAAAACTACACATATGTACCGTTGCAAATTTCACGAAGTTCTTATGACCGCCAAGTAGAAGTTTGATTTATTGTATGTGTAAAACAAAGATGATTAAATCCCCATTATGGTTTTTGATAAACAGATTTTAAGTAGATTAAGCGAGTTCACAGATATCAAAAAATGCTCACAAGACGTTCTTGTGTCGAAAAGATGTTTTAATGCCCATTTCTTTTCTACAAATATAGTGCTTTAATCAGATCATTACAAGAGAATTTGTAAGCAACTATGAAGTTTGCAAGGCCAATTATGCCGTTTTTCGGGTCAAAACAACTAAATTTTACCAATTACCAAAAGAAATTTAGCCCATCCGTACGTCTATTTATATGGATTTTGAAAAGCATATTAGAAAAGATTCCCACATTGGCAAAAACAATCCGCACAAAATTCGGACTACAACCAAGATTCAGAAGCATATTCCTTATTGGTTTTTTACTCTATATTTAGTGTCTAATGGTGACCAATCGTATGTACACGAGCCGATATGTTATCGAGCAAAAAATGAAGAAAGATTTGCCAAATTGTTCCTCGCAAACAATTGTTTGAAGAACTTAATCTAAATTATTACGAAATACATAGCTAAAAAGTATAATTCTAAGAATAAAAATACCTATGAATATTGACCGAAGAAGAAGATAATTGTCATATCCCAAAATTCTCAAATCTTTGCCACATTGTGAAGTATATATCGTAATCAAGATACAGGAAAAAAACTTTAAAGGTTTTTCATGCCAGATGATTGGTACGATGTAATTACGTAACATAGTCAAATGTAGAGATTCCATTCGATCATTTTAAACAGGTAAATTTTAGAGGTTCAGCTCATATGAATTTCGTAAATCCTAAATTTTTGAATAATTTCCTCAGAAATATTCCCGTTTTTCTGCCACAATATGTCAAATTACGATGCTCATGCATTAGTACATAAAAAAGAGTTGGCCAAAAATCAGTATGGTAATGTTGATTTGATCGCATTGCAAACAGCCGATGAAAAATACATAAATTATTCAGTAAATTCAGGAGGTATGGGTATGAGTTTGAAGATGTGATAACACCAAGAAAGTTCATCAAGTTTTCCTTTCCGTAGATACGTTTCAGATTTATGGCATCGTCTATAGAAAAAGTTAGCTTAAAAAAACCTCAAAAAAGGATGATTTTCAAAATCATACAAATCATTTTATACAAGGGATGGTCTGGAACGCAATTCTAGATAGAACAAAACCAAAATGACGAAGAAGAAATTACTTTAAAGATTCTATCTGGAAAAGGCATATTTTCCATTACGAATTTATCGACAGTATTGAAAAACTTGATTTACAAGCAGAAGAATTGAGGAATTCATAGATTTCTATTCAACTTTTGACAGACGAGAGCATATCTGAGAATGATTTTCAACACTACTTAAAATGTATGGAACAAATTAAAATAGTAAAAAAATCCTAGGGATAATTACTTCCGATCTCTTATAACATTCAAGATGTTCTATTTGCTTCGCTGATATCTTTGAAAATCTTTAGGAATTATTTGTTTGAATTTGCTATAAACTTGATTCCAGCACAACTAATCTAAACAGCTCCCAGTCTTGCATGGGATGCTATGTTAAATTTAAACGAAGAATAGAATTACAATTAATTAGTGATTATAATATGTATTTGATGATCGAAAAAGGTGATTCGCGGAGGGCATTTCTCAATGTTATTAAACGATATGTGAAAAGCAAATAACAAATATTTAAAATAGATTTTTGAATTAAGACCAAAGCCCCGAAAACTATTTTGTTGTACGTCGATTGCAAACTACCTTTTATGGGTAAATTGCGATACTTATGCAAAATTTATACCATATAACGAAATCAAGTGGATGGATCCTAAAAACGTATACAACAGCAGAGAATGGGAAAGAAACAATTTTGGAACTCACTGTGCGACGAAGATTATGGATCTATATTTTAGGTGGGAATATGGGGGGGGTTTTGAATCTTTGAATATCCAACAAATTTGCATTGAACATTCACAAAGATTTTACCTCTTGCTCACAGTAACAACATTATAACAAACAAAACTTTGCTACAACTCTTTTAAACAAAACAGAATATGTTGTTCAATTCTAGAAAATTTGAAATTTCTATCTTAGAACAAAGGTATGATTTTAAAACATGTGAATAGGGTTATTGCGGTTTGATCAGAAACCTTTCATGAAAAGAATATATCGATTTTAATACTAGTATGAGAAACCAAGGCTATAAGTGACTTTGAGAAGGACTTTTATAAGCTTATGAACAACTCGGTTTTTGGAAAATCGATGGAAAATGTAAGAAATAGATGTGATATTTAAACTAGGAAACGAAGAATTTTCAATGAAACAAGCTAAGAAAACGAATTTCAAATGTTTCAATATCTTTGACGACAACTGTATAGCGAGTCACATGTACAAACAAAAGGTTAAATTTAACAAACCGATTTACATAGGATTTTCAGTTCTCGACCTCTCAAAATTGCTAATGTACGAGTTTTATTACAACAAATTAAAGAAGTTTGAATCCAGATTTGAATCTGTGTTACATGGATACAGACAGTTATTTCCTAGAATTGAAACGAGATCCTTTTAAAATTATTAAAGAAAATATAGAGGACTTTGATACGAGCGATTATCCAAAAAATCACGACTGTTTCGCTACTAAAAACAAGAAAGTTATTGGAAAATTCAAAGACGAATTGAACGGCGAGATATTAGAAGAATTTTGTGGTTTAAGATCAAAGATGTACTCGTACAAATATCCTAGACAAAAATCCAGTTAGGTGTAAAGGAAAATTAAGAGAAGCGTTGTAAATAAAACAATAAATATTCGAAAACTTGAAGAGATGTTTGTTCGAAGATATAAAGAAGAATTTTAGGGAGATGACTGTAATAAAAAGCTATAAACATGAATTGTACACAGTTTACCATAAACAAGCTGGCACTGAACGCTAAAGATGATAAGAGAATCGTTCTAGAAAATAAGATCGAAACAGTACCTTATGGCTATAAAAATGAAGCAAAATCTGATATATTAGATGAGTTAAATAAACTTGGAAACACTTTGACATGTAAATGGAAGATGATTTGATTCCACTGCACAAATGCAAGAAAAAAAACGAAAAATATAGATTTCTAAAATCGTTTCAAACTCAAAACGGGTTGTATAGAAATTGCAGCAAAATGTTCAAAATGTAAGACAAATAAGAGTAAATTTATAAAGAATCCAAATGAAAAACAAGTAAAGAAAGAATCTAAGAATAAGGAAGAAATCGAGATTGTAGCTAGAGAAATTCATGCACCAGTACGAAAGAAGTTTTAAAAAGAGAAAAATTATAACATTAGGAATTGACGATTTATGGGCAGCAGATTTAGTTATAATGTCTAACTATTCAGATCAAAATGATGGATTTAAGTATATGTTAAATGTTATTGATACTTTCTCAAAAATATGCTTGGTCAAGAGCTATCAAAAGAAAAAACGGCAAGGATATTTCAAAAGCTTTCGAAGATATAGTAAAAGATGCCATAAGGATCAATCACAAACCTCCAAACTTACTTCATACAGATAAGGGTTTAGAGTTTAAAAATAAAGAATTTAACGATGTTTTGAGAAAATACAACATTAAGATTTATCATACTGAAAACGAAGAGAAATCAAGTATTGTATAGAGATATAACAGAACTCAAAATGAGAGAATGAAAGTAAATTTTTGAGATTAATAAAAACTTTTAAATGGATCGATATTCTTCAAGAAATCGTAAAGAAAATATAAACGATACTGTTCATAGCACAATCAAAATGAAGCCTAAAGACGTAGATAAAGATGCAGAAAAAAGAGTTATTAGAGTCGGGTTTTTTTAAGTATGTTCCACCAGAAATTCACACGAAAACTAAATTTAAAGTCAATGATCATGTAAGAATTGTTAGTAAAAAACAAAACATTTTCGAACAAATATAAGAACAATTGGTCAAGAGAAATCTTTGTGTGATTTATCAAATTAATAAACACAGATCCTGTAACTTATAGTATAAAAGATTTAAACAACGAAGAAATAACTGGAAGTTTTTACGAATATGAATTGAGAAAGTCAAAAGCTATAATTTTTTTCTATATAAATGGAGTCTCAAAAGAAAATGTATAAAGTGTCCAGGAAATTAAAGATTTTGAAGAATTTCATAAAGATAAGCTTAGAAAAGATGGATTATACTATTATTGTAAGGATTGTCATAAAAAATATGCAAGAGAATTATACAATAAAATGGAAAAAAATTAACTTTGGAAGAGAAAGAGTGTCACATTTGTAAAGAAATTAAAGAATATTTCTGAATTTTACAATCGACATTATAGTAAAGATAGAAAGTAAAGCTTATTGTTAAGGCTTGTGAAAAAATATATAAAAAAGAATTGTACGATAAAAATAGAAACGTTAACTTTAGAAGAGAAAGAATGCACACGGTGTAAAATAGTTAAAAAAATTTCTGAATTTAACAATCAACATTATAGTAGAGATAAAAAACAAGCATATTGTAAAGAATGTATTAAAGAAATCTTTGTTAGTACCAGTTCATTTGCGTATGCGGAAGAGAAAATTCAACAATTCTATAATCTTAAAAGACATTTACAAACAAAATATCATAATTCGAGAGTTTAACATTTTTCATCGTGTAATTTAGATATTCTATAAATCAGTCGAGATTCTGTCATATTTGTGGTAAAATGATTTCCGTTGTATAAGATATTCAAAGATTCTTTCATTTGGTTATACAGATTGATAGAATTTGGTTCGTCATCAATGAACAAAATCTCTAATTCAGGATAATTTATTTTTAGATGTTTTTAATCGGTTTGGTATTTCTCGTTTCTGAGCTCTGATAACGTAATAAGGCCATTCCCACATGTGATTCTTCTTAATTAATACAAAAAACATGGTGTTTTTTCTTATCAAAATCTTTACATACCACATCTCTCTTCATTAATTCCATTCGCAATTCTTGATTTCTCTATTTTCAATGATTTCATTTCATCTTTAATTTGTAACTGTTTTATTTCATCTTTTAACTGCTTATTTTCGTTTTCAAGTTTGTACTCGCCATATTTTCTAATACTCGATAAAACGTCTTCTAAAAACCCAATTTTGAAATAATTCTGCAATCTTCATTTTAGATTTCAGTATTAAAGAATATATGCCCGGTTCATTAATAAAAATAGTGTTTTTTTGAAAGTTTGAAAGGTAAGAACGATTCGTTCCCCCCTTCTGAATCTATGTTTATCGAAGCTTTTTTATATTTTTCTTTAACGTGATCTCTAATCGCTTTCATCGTATTTTTAAATTCCAATATTTCTGCAATATCTTTTGCTTTAAACCAAAATTCATTATTTATCATCGACAATTGTAAAGATATGTTTGTTTTCAAATCTAAGTTGAATTATTGAGCAGATCCACAACAGACTCTATTTAGATAGAAAAAAATTTAACAAGCAATTTTTATTTTGAGTATAAAAGTCCCTGATTCATTGATGAAAATAGTATTTTTTTGAAAGTTAGAAGGTAGGGCAATCGAATGACCCACCTTATTTATTTCAGAATATGATAATTTTATCATCATTATCAACATGCTCTCTAACTGCTTGTTTTCGTATTTTCATATTCTAGAATTTCTGCAACATCTTTAGCTTTAAACCAAAATTCGTTATTTTTTATCCACAATCGTAAAAATATGTTTGTTTTCAAATCTAAGTTGATTTATTGAGCAGATCCACAACAGACTCCATTTAGATAGAAAAAATTTAACAAGCAATTTTTATTTTGAGAATAAAGCCCAGATTTCATTAATGAAAACAGTGTTTTTTTGAAAGTTTGAAGGCGGGGGCGAATCACCCCTACCTTCAGAATGTATGTTTTCGAAGCTTTTTTTATATTTGGGGTCCATTTTAATCCTTTTTCAATCTTAAATATATTGTTGTTTTACTCTCATTATTTAATAAATTTCCCTCAGAGTCTTGTATAGTTAGAACGATTTTTTTGAATTCTTTTAATATTTTTTCTAATTGGAATATAGTCTAATTTTTATTCGGTTTTTCACTGATTTTTGATCCATAAGCAACATATGGAAAAAAAGTTTACAAAATTTCAGATTCTTTGTGAAGATGTTCGGTATGATTTTCAAAACTAGGTTCAACGAGATTACAATGTACTTCAATTACATCAAACGGTTCTAAATTTTGGCGATTTTATTTCCTAAATATTACCCTGATTTGGCTCAATAGTTTCTTGAACAAACCCTAACAATTCCACAATAATTGCTGAAAACATTATTCTTACTGGTGATTTTATTTGAATTTTATTAGAGAGAGATAATTTTTTTGCATTTCAAACTTGTTTTCGTCAAAGTTTTAAAGATTTATCTGATTGTTTGAAATGTTTTCAGATAATTTTTAAGGGAATTTTTTATTTGATCGAAGGTATAATATCCTTTGTTTAAACCATAAATATTTTGTTTATGTTTCTCTCTCACTAAATCCTATACAATAAGGAGAACTTTCACTAATATTTATTACAAAATTGTCAGAATAAAAACGCTTAAACCGATAAAATAATTTGATTCTTCCTCTAAGTGTAATAGGATTGTTCCAAGTTTAAAACTAATTTAGTTAGAGCTTTCTGAAGTCAACTTGAAACAGCTTCATTTTCGCAAGCGTTGCTTCAAGATGAAAATCTTCTATTTAAATGGAGAAATTTTTAAAGCAAAAAGATCAGATAAAACTTCAAAACGTTTGAAGAAAATAAGAAAGATCAACCAATCAGATTGTTTAATTGTTGGTTCAGGTGGATGTGGAAAAACAACTTTATTATTGAATTTTTATCTACAATAGGTTGATTCCTTATTCCAATTTGTATGTTTTTAGT
The DNA here is from genome assembly GCF_021130785.1 of Homalodisca vitripennis. Taxonomy (NCBI): domain Eukaryota; kingdom Metazoa; phylum Arthropoda; class Insecta; order Hemiptera; family Cicadellidae; genus Homalodisca; species Homalodisca vitripennis. Next base: position 14,213 of record NW_025780809.1, read on the forward strand.
AAATCTTTAGAACAAGACGCCTATAAAAAAATTACAAGAAAGATTTGAAAATATTTGAGAAGAACTTAAGCAAAGAAATATCACATTTTTTACAATGCTTCTGAGGACAATAGTTCCATTAAGCGAATGTAAACCCAATTCGTTAATCGTTTTTTGATGATTGTATTTTTGGAAAATCAGGACGTTATTAAGGAATATTTCGTAATGTCCCGTCACAAAAACATATCTTGTATCTATCTTTCCCAATGCTTTTCAAAGGTTGATAAACAAGTTATAAGAAATAACCTGAATATGTTGTGTATTTTTAAGCAAGATGATCACTATTCGAGAAAGAATTTATAACAATTATGTGGGATCTGATATGAGTTTTTAACCACTTTAATGAATTATGTGATAAAAATTTGGAAAGAAGACTATGGATTTTTAACTATTAATCTAACTTTGAAGCCTAAAAATGGAAAATATTTGAATAAATTTTCTAACATAAATGCTGCTCAGTGGTCTGACAAATCTACTTGATAAAATATTTGTTACAATTATTTTTACATTATCTTTACTTTTTATTTACATTATGAAAATAACAGAAAAACGGTTAAATCTGTTCACGTTCCACGTTCCACGTTTTCACGTTTTCGTGTTTCACGTTTCACGTTTCGTGTTTCACGTTCTCGTTCACGTTTTACGTTCCACGTTCACGTTTTACGTTTCACGTTCACGTTTTTACGTTCCACGTTCATGTTTTTACGTTCGTGTTTACGTTTCACGTTCGTGTTTCACGTTCGTGTTTTCACGTTCACGTTTACGTTCCACGTTCACGTTTTTACGTTCCACGTTTCCACGTTTTTATACGTTCCACGTTCACGTTTTTACGTTCCACGTTTCAAAATTTTTCTAAATTAAATGGTGAACGTAACTTCTGAAGAAGCGAAAAAACTTGATCAAATCGAAAAGAAATTAATCAAAGAATTTAAAGAACAGATTCGAATGGATGAAGAAGAAACAAGAACTTATTCAAAAAATTAATCAACCTGTAACTTCTGCAATAAGAAAAAATGTTTGAGGGCAAAATTGAAAATGTTTTAAGCGATAATCAAAATTTAATGAATTTGGTTCCAGTTTGTACGACAATTTGCTGATATTTCGATTCCAGAATCTGAAGTAGAAGAGTTTGAATTGCCAAAATTACCATCTTCAACACCATTTAGACCTAGAATCATTGAAGACTCTACCATAGTTTGAACCAATAAGTCCTGGAACGACGGATATATAATAATTGGTAAAATTGGTAAAAAAATTCCTTCCTAGAGTAAAAGATGATAAATTTGGTTTGTATTGGGATAAAAAAAAAGAAAAGTTTTATGATTGGAAATTTGCCCGTGAATTTTGAAACATAATGATATCATTATTAAAGATAAAAACATATAAAGGAACTCAAGGTTTATGGAGATTATTAACAGGCACTGATGTTCCAAAAGATAATTTATATTCTGAAGAAGATTTGAAAAAGTATACAGAAATTTTATGGGAATCTGACTCAATTTACAAAAATAATGATCCATCAACTAAGAAACCAAAGTCAAGTAAAGGTAAAAAATATCTCAATTTGATTAAACCAATTTGGGAAAAACGAATCGAAGGATCAGGTATAAGAAAATACAATGATAATAAGATTGAGTACAGATATATCGACGATTTGACAAAACTCGATGGAATTATTAATTATATTTATGCTCAAGAGAAGGCTGGAAACAACAATTTTTTGAACGAAAAGAAAGCGATTAAAGATTTTATTTCGAACAAACTTGATGAATTGATTGAAAAAACTGATGGAATTAAATATTTAAAGCGAGTTTTTGCCAGCAATAAGTTCATCTATGATTGAAGGTAGCGGACTTTTGAATGATTTTATCAACAATTTTACCTTTTGAATTACACGTACCAACTTATCAGTATCTGGGGCCTGGCACAAAACTCGAAAAAAGACTAAAAAGAGGAGATCCTGGTATAAATAAATTAGACCAAGCTGCTATGGAACACGATATTTTTTTATGCAAAACAATAGAGACACAAATTCCAGACATATTGCGGATAAAACTTTGCAAGATAAGGCAATGGATCGATTTTTATCAAAAGATGCTAGTTTAGGTGAAAGATTTGTTGCACTTCCAACAGTTGGAGCAATGTTTTTGAAGAGAAAACTAGGAATGGGAATTGAAGAGAACTTGAAATTTTAACTATATAAATGGAGGTGAACGTAAATTTCAGTAAAAATCAGAAAGAAAAAATAAAATCCGCTTTTAAGAAAAAAAAATACCCGTTAGTATTCAATTTTAAAATAGATCAACTAAAAAATGGCGAAGATAAGATATTTTTAACAAATAGACAATACAATAAACTCGAAAAACATAAGAAAAATAATAAAGGAACCAGAAATAGAATTTTCTTATAATCAGTTGAAAAGAACTTAAAAATGGTGGACTTTTGAAAGATTTATTAGATTTTGGAGAAAATATTCCAGTTGTTAAAAATGTTGTTTCCTTATGTTCGTAAAGCTGCTCCAATCGTTAAAAAGGATGTGATTCCTATTGTTCGAAACATTTTAAATTGGTTAGATAAAGAGTTGGAAGATGTTACAGGATCTGGATTAGATGAGAAAACTTTGAATTACGTGAAATCAAACATTAAAAAAAATTTGAAATCAAACCATTAACATTCGGGGAATTGGAAGAAATCTGCAAAAATATTAAACATTTTAGAGGAATCTTCATGAGAGATACATTACCTGAAAAAGTTAAGAAATTCGAATGTGGAATTGTGAATTTAGACTCGATTATGGGAAGTGGAACGCATTGGATTTGTTATTATAAAAATGATAAGAATGCATGTTATTTTGATTCGTATGGAAGAATTGAGGACAAACCACCTATAGAATTGATTAAATATTTGAAAAAATCAAGCGTCTACTACAATGACTCTCAGATTCAAGACTATAAAGATCCCCCAATTTGTGGTCATTTATGTGTTTTTGTTTTGAATGAACTAAGTAATGGTAAAGAATTTTAAAGAAGTTGCTTAATATTGTGCAATACAAATTATTGCTTAATAAATATGGATTCACAAAATATTTTTGACGTATTTGGTACAACAAATTATTCAAAATGTAGATAATAGTTTCAATTTTGATAGTTTGAGAAATGAGTTTGATAACAAGTTAGAAAATTTATTACAAAACCTTCCAGATTCAGATATGTTTGCTGTCGAGATTGAAGATTTTAAAGCAGAATATGATAACAAACTTGCAAATTTCATGAGTTCAAATGAAGTTGCTGATAAAATAAAAAATTGAAAAAAGAATTTGAAAGATGGTGCAAAAAAAATATTTACCAATTTAATGTCTCATATCGAAAAAGCTGATAAAATTACTGAAGCGATCAAAGTTGAAAAGAATTATGTTAGTTTGGCTAATAAAAAAAAGAATTGTCGGTGTTTCGACCTGGTATTGACAAACATGATGTTGTTGTTAAAGAACAAATTTTAAAACCTCTAAAATTATCAAAAAACATCGATATTGTTGATTTACATGATCCGAATGTTAAAAATGCCTTAGATTTTAAAGGAAAAAGAATTAGCAGTGTTAGTAAAGGAATTAATCCATTTGATGTTGTTGTAATGATTCAATTAGAAGATCCTATTAAAATGTTTAATGAACTAAAACAAAATTATGAGAATCATAAACAGCATGTTAAAGATTTTACAACAGAAGTCTATGACAAGTTAGAAGCCAGAAATAGAAGATCAGTAGACGATGTTGGTGAAATTAATGAAAAAACTTACTAATTTTAAAGAGTCTTTTGATAAGTTTAGTTTAGATGCTACGAAAACTTTTGAGAATATTGGTCATAAATTTGTTGAATACAATGATTCTAATGCTATCAAATTTCAAAAATTAGAAGAAAAATTAATAAGTTCGAGGAAAATCTTAATATAATTTTGGAAAATATTGATAACAGATTTAATAGATTAGGCGGCTAAGATGACTAATTTTCCCTAAATAAATGGCGCTCATATATTGTGTGAGATGTAAAGGAAAAAACTGAAACAAATGATATAAAAATACTATGCAAATATCAATGAAGTTAAGAGAATTTCTGGAAAATGTGCTGAATGTAACGCAAAAAAGAGTCAATTTATAAAAACTTGAAATTTTTTCTTAATAAATAGAGATGGCGGGACATTACAGTGCTTTCGATCTTTTTATAATGCAACACGAAAGAGATTTGAAAAAAAGAACATTGGGATGATATTTCTCAAAAATATGAATTATCCGAAGATATGATGAGATTATACGTAAACAAATTGAATTGGTATAAACATTGCTAAATATCAAAATCTGTCCCCAGAGTTCATTCAAGAAAATATATACATTATCAATTAAAAGATCATATGTCTGTTCTTTGTCTCTATCAACACTTGAGTATAAAATTTTTGGATGAAAATAAAGATACAGTTGATTGGAACAATATTATAGATAGCGGTTTACTATCCAGTGCAGATTTTAATTGAAATATGTGACCGAGATCGCAAAATTTAAGGAACAGAATCCTGAATATGACGAAGTAGATCATTAAAAAATGACTAAAATCTTTTCTTATCGACTTATACATGATGTTTAAAATGTCTAAATTTTCTCTTATTAAATGGTGGACTACAAAAAGTATTCAGGTGATATTGAAAGGGCGGAGTTTAAAAATTTTCTATCCAATTAGTAAACAACATTTGAAAAAATGAACCGAATAAAAAGAACTGAGTTTAATATTGATTTTGGAGATAATTTTGCTCGTCTAACTTCCAGTTTTTATATTTCTGGAACTTTAACAAAACAAGATGGTCAAGCATATCTTGGAACTGATAATGTTAGATTAATCGATAATTTTATACCGTTTTTTATTTTCTAAGATTGAAGTAAGAAAAACACAATAAATTGATAGAAGAAGTCGAAAACTGTGGCCAATTAAGCACAATTAAAGGAACTATTTGTGTTATTCCAAAAGTGATGTATTTTCAAACAGTTTTGAATCAACTTTTAAATTTGGACAATTTGAAAGCGGTCGGTGATTTAGCACATTTCGGCTTAGGATTCTTTGAAAATGTTACTATTCCGATCTATAAAGGAGGATTTTATCTAAGTTTTATAAGAGCAGAAGACGATGATGTGATTCTGAAGACTGCAACTGGAAATGTTATGCCTGTTGATGGAAAAATAACAATTACAGATTTTTTTATTAGAGTTTCCAATGATTGATTATAAAACCACGAGTAAAATTAGATTGATTGATGAAATTACAAAAAGTCAAAACATCACGTTTAATTTTCTAGATTGGCAATGTATTGAGCAAAAAGGTATTTCCGGAACAACTTATTCGTTTCGATATCACAAATATTTTATAGAAATATCTTCAATCCCAAGTTCGTTATCATTGGTTTTTCAAACAGATAGACTGAATAATCAAGAAAAAAATCCTTCAAAGTTTGATAGTTTGAATGTAAAAAATATCAGAGTAAAATTGAATGGTTCTTATTATCCAGATGAATTACAAAATTTAAACATTTCCGGTGGTCTTTTCAGAATCATGTATCAGATGTATCAAGATTTTAAGAAAGTTTACTACAAAAAAATATGGAAATGTATTACAACCCCAAAGAATTTATAGCAAATAGACCCATTTATGTCATTGATACAACAAAGAGTTTGACAAATATTTCTAGTTCAAAGAACGATATAATTATCAATATGGATTTTCAAAATGCTGTTACAAACGCGATTTGTTATGTGGGTTGTGGTTTCTGAGAAATTTTTAGCCTATGATGTGATTAAGAACGATATTAAAGAAATTCAGTAAAAATCGTCTTATTTTCTGTTGAGCGAATGTTAGCAAATTTCATTATTTCCGTTTATAGATTTTTCATTGAGATTTTCTGGATTTTTTCATTAAAACAGCTTATAAATGTAGAAGCAAACATTGAACAGTAAAACAGCTAAAGATTCGGTTATTTAACATTCGTGCTTTCCTGTTAGAATTTTATTAGATTTGTTTATGGTTCAATGGACAGTATTTTACATTGATTTTCTGACTGTCCCAAAAGTGGTCTAGAACCGGCATATTCATATCTACTTATATATATATATATATGTAAGAAAAACGTTAAAAGTTAAATATTAATTAACTATATTTCGCATTACGGTTCTTCAGGTCAAAACAACATAACGAAACACATAAAATAATTTAAAACATACATGTTTTTACTGTATAATAAATTTCAAAAGATTTCTTTGTGTATATGAATTTATATATATGTTTGAGTACGTATTTTGGTTGCCAAATAATTTTTGATATTATGCAATGGGTGTTTGAAATTGGAATCCAATAAATAAAATATAAAAAAATTAGGGTAAGGTTTGATTTATTTTGTAGATTTGTAAAAAAACAATTCAAAATTTTAATATTTTTGTTTTTTATATTACATTTAGTCTTTAATTTTACTTTCTTATAAAATTTACCATTTACGTGATTTTAACATTTCCAACATTAATCCTCTTTTATACAGGAATAGTATCGTAAGGTTGTAGAGTATATTTAACATAGTTCTGTAAAAAATAGTTTCTACGCATATTGAAGAACTATCTATAGAACACTGTTATTAAAGAAATTTTTAATTACTAACAGGTATGTTAAGCACATGCAGGAAATCTAAGGATTTATTACTACAGTGAATGATGATCATGTGTAAGACCGAACCAAACCATTCCACAACTGCAGCATTACTGTTAATCCTGACTGATTGTGTGGTCCTGTAACGAGCAGTCATGACGGCCTGATTAGTGATAGGCTTAGTCAATTTATGTTTCCGAACACAAACACATTAGCCTATAGACCACTAAATTATGGCATTTTTATATTAATGTTAAAGTACCTATCAATACATTATTGTTATTAACATTAAGTTGAGGTTGAATTACTACGTTATCTAATGCTAGATGTTATAGTGATGTATTACTAGAGTGAATGATGATCATGTGTAAGACCGAACCAAACCATTCCACAACTGCAGCATTACTGTTAATCCTGACTGATTGTGTGGTCCTGTAACGAGCAGTCATGACGGCCTGATTAGTGATAGGCTTAGTCATTTTATGTTCCCAACACAAACACATTAGCCTATAGACCACTAAGTTATATCGTTTGTATTAATGTTAAACTACCTATCAATATAATATTGTTATTAACATTAAGTTGAGGTTGAGTTACTGTGTTAACAAATGCCAACCAAAGTATGGATTTATTACTAGAGTGAATGATGATCATGTGTAAGACCGAACCAAACCATTCCACAACTGCAGCATTACTGTTAATCCTGACTGATTGTGTGTGGTCCTGTAACGAGCAGTCATGACGGCCTGATTAGTGATAGGCTTAGTCAATTTATGTTCCCCATCACAAACACGTTATAGACCACTAAATTATGTCATTTTTAGTTCTGTTTTTTTAAGTACTTTTATTTTTCTAAAGAAATAATCTAAGAAAGAACAAATTTCTAAGTAACCAGAAAATATAAACGTGCTGATATATATATATATATATATATATATATATATATATATATATATATATATATTCTATATATATATTCTATATATATATATATTCTATATATATATTCTCGTTGTATAATCATGTTATCAATTACCATGGTTTTTCTTCCTTCCTTTATATTCTTAATGAGGACTTGTTTATACGGGATATTCTTCAGCCTTATATTTATATTTTCCTATTTTTCTGAACACACGGTTTGCCATAAAAACTAAAAATTACTGTACTTTTTCAAGAAAATATTAAAGGACTAACAAGTATAATTAATTATGAGAGAGATTTAATATGACTTCAAAATTTGAAGAACAAAGAAGGAGCAGAATATAAGACATAGACTACTACTCTTTTCTAAAAACATCACACGCAAACCATATTAAGCTTGCAATCTACTGTATATGAATATTGATATATTTTATTAACTATCATTTATTGTCATAATCATTGGTTTCATAATGAGGGTGAAATAATGAAAAATTAAGCTAGACCAAATCTGTTTTAACGATTATTGTCTTTCATTCGGAAAATCCTCTTTTGCTAATCTCGTATTTCAGAATTAAAATCAGATATAAGATATATAAACGTTTCCAGTTGAATGCTTTAAACTTGAGATACAATACCGTCGAATTTTCATCTTCAGATATATCTTGTGACAATTTGAAACCCAAATTGCAATATGACATGAAGAACTTGGCGAGAGAACCCCTGTAGATTAAATATGTTACAGCGGTATTTTAAGTGTAAAATAATTAAACATGAAAAGCACAGAAGGTCACTAATAAACAATTAAATTGCAGCGTTTAAAATTAAACTCTTAACATAAAACATAAGTTTATTACAATTTCTGTTTAGACAAATGTTTTAAAAATAGTCTATTATTAGCTGTTACGAAATAATTAGAACGATTTTATTGGGCTATTTGTGTTTAATAATAAAAACAATAATTTTATATATAAACTAATATGAATGTTTTCACCTATATCAAGATTTAATAATATATTTTTAAAAATAAAAATTGAAGCATGATCCTAAAATGTATATAAGTGATAGAGTTTAGCACTCTAAATTCTATAAACTCTGATCTCTTTAGACAGAGGTGTAGAATTTATGGAAACAATTATTCTTTAAAATAAGATATATGTAACTGGTATGCATGTTAATCATTGTTCAATAAACATTTTTTTAAATTGAATTTAAATGTTCATTGGCTGAGCGTATAGCAACTGGAGCCAAATCCAACATTCAAATTGAATTAACCCTTCCTAACATATCTAATTATGTTTAAAGATTTTACACGTAACTACTTTTTATAGATAGTGTAGTAGATTGTAGCTTAAATCGGTATTTACTATAGAATAAACTTTTTATAAGTATAACAGTGAATTAACTGCAATAAACTGCTTAAATATTTTAAATTTACAGTTGGTTTCTTATCCCTATGTATACTTGTACATTTCAGGACCAGGAATGAAAACATTTTCCTGCTTATTCAGAGAGCTTCTACTTTCTTAAACAAATAGATCACATTGGTAATTTTAGAATATATTTCCTCATAACGTCATGCTCTACAATGAGAGTAAATATAAACGTTTAAAATTTTGTAAAATTTAGGAAATTGTAGCAAGTTACAACTTTATTTATAATTACAATACTTCAACGAGGAGTGTTATTGTATTTACGTTCCAATTCGTGTGCACTACTTTATCTTCGACTGTACATTTACAGAATGTTCCATAAGTGCGTCAAACGTTACACAAGTATTAGGAAATTATTAATGCCAAATATTGCCTATAGGCAATAGACCAATGTTTTTAAAATTTATAGTGATAATGTTTAGGTGTTCCCTGTCTGACGAGGAAGGAGAAAGCCCTTAAAAGAAATCATGAAACGTAACTTTATGACGTTAATTAAACTTTCTGCTTCCAATCTTTAAAGCTTTTACAAGAAGAGGAAGAAACGAGATTTTATGATCACCAGCCACGTGATACACTTACAATTACTTACATCTCTGGTTCATGTGGTAAGTTAGTTTTCACATTGTTTGAGGAAAATACACAGTAAAGTACCGGCAAATATCGCTATCCCGTCATTCAGCAGGCAGTGACGGATAAAGGGACTCTTGATCAATTGAAAGGAACCTTATATAACGCTCAGGAGCTCACAATGGAAGCAATCTCGCCTGAAGCCCTCTCACTTTCCAGGGTTAGTTACGTCACGTCGGCTTTTGACAGTGTTCCGTCCTCAACATTCAGTGAAATACGAGTATAATATTACCTTGTGTAATTTAGTTTACTGTTCAACAGTCGTGTTTTAATGCAATTTCTAATGTATGAAATAAAAAATTAACAGTAAAATCAATCTTTTTCTTATTGGAAATTTGACTCTCTTATCATCCTCATTTATCTTCGATCCATCAGCCCTTTGCACATGGAGTTCGTAGTTTTACTTCATTAACAATGGGGATGAAAGAAAAACCCAACGAGAATGGAAAAAATGGAAAGATAAAAATGAAAAACTTTTAGAAACATTTAAAGGATAAGGCCCCTTTATTCGTCTATAATATTTTATACCCTTAATTTACTAACACAAATTAATATTTACTGTTTCACCTCACAATCTACAGTGCTTGTTTTGCTACTATCATTCATTACATCAGAAGGGCACCCTTCCTAATTTAACTATTTAATGCCACCACTAATGAAGGTTTAAGTTAACATCTTAATACCCATTCTCGTGCTATGATATGTAATCAATTTCGAGATCTAAGCGGATTTAAGAACATTTTTTGTTTAGTGGCTGTTAGAGTTCCAGTGGTGATGGTTATTTTCTTAACCGGATTGTTGCGCTGAAACCTGCTTGGAAATTTAGAATGTCCAATTTTAAAAGTTAGCAATGATTATATTTATTGCTCTAACGTAAAAAAACAATATTTCATTACATTTATAAACATTAAAACAGGTGAAATGTTACGATTCTAAATCTCTTTGAGTAGGCATTTTGGAATTTGTATTCTTTACAATTTGCATATTTTAAATCGAGATTTCCAGTATCTAGAATATAATCTGTCTCCTTTTGTCTCCCATGCTGAAAAATAAATCAACAATACCTGTGCGATAGGGCTGACTTGTGCGGTAGAGAAGGTGAAGAAAAAGTTCCAAGAATCGAGATTAAGACACCATGTGCGCTGTGATTTTGTAGATAGCTGAGCTTCAACATGATCACGGGGGGGGGGGGGAGACACAATTCTCTTCCATCTATTGGTTTGCTTGTACACATCATAAATTACAATTGAAATGTAGACAGACGTTAGTCGTTACGTATATATCATGTAACCCCATCTCTACATACGCATGTGTGTGTATGATTATAATTCATATGACCTTCTATGGGATTTATACTGATCGTTTTAAAGCATATAACTGAAACAATAGCTAGAATATGAATTGTGCTACGGATTAAAAATATTGTACATTTCGATCAGTACGAAGTCTGATACAATTTCCATCTGTCTATTCTTGCATGCATCTTAATTTCTGTATATGGATGATCAAGTTTTATGATTGTGCATAACCTAAATGGGATTTGGCTGAGCCTTAGTGTAGCTTAACTATCCTTCAGGATATTTCGAGAAGGATTTCATCTGCAAAATTATATTTGCATAAAACTAGGTATGTCTGGTCTATCGTAAAACTTTTCTTTCAGTTCTGATTTCACATTAGCTGACTTTTTACTGGTTTTCTTTAAGAAACTACAAATTATTTTAAAATGTCATTACGACCTTTTTAAATTGTATAATCATATATTTGGGCTTGTTACATTCGTAACTGGACTACTTATATTACAAAGAAAAAACTAATGCAGAAGAAAATATGAATATGAATATGTGAATATCTAGGGATTTTGAAAAAAAATCTGTTGTTCTAAAACGTGGATTTTACATAACTCATAAAAGTTTGCTTGGATATTTATTCTAAAAATGTCAGCGCTTCTGATCTGTGAGTACTTACAAATATTTGTTACGTCCTAACTTACAATTTGATTCATGAATGGAACAATCTGCAGGTAAGCTGAAACCAATGGAGCAACATAGATACGGAGTCTATTGAACACAAGTTTGCTTCTGAAGTTTACAAATACGGGCGAGTCTTTATCTGGGAAAAGTTTGACTCGGAACAAAGTTCGCAAACTTATCTTTATTTTTAAAGTACTACATTGAGACAGATATGTTCAGAAGAAAGAATTATGTCTTGGTTTATGATTTGTTTTCTTTGCAGTAGAGTTTCTCCTATGATTAACTTTACAGTTTGCTGTTGTGATTTACTTGATGATTTACTTTCCAGTTATACTACCCCATGAGTTATTTGAAATAAATTGCAACTTTGCAGATCCACTTTCCGATCTTATATGTACTGGTTACAATTCAAGAATTTCTTACAGAGTACAATACAAACCAAATAAATGTAAGCAAGTATGTAGGCACATAACGCTGACTATTGTTTCCATATCTTATTGTTTAGTAACAAGTTAGGATAGGAGTACGCCACACTACATGTCGCGTAGCAGACCTCACTGAGTCTACAGTCAAAGTTCAAATCTATAAGCGTATTTCGTTAGGCTACTAGTGATATTATGTCACATGTTAAAATTCAATATTATTGTAAACCATTTGTTTATTATTCTGAGATTTTCTCGCTACCATCATGGATAGTTATAACATCAATGAAAAAATGCCAAAATGTGAAATGAAGCCAAATTCGTCAAAACAAATTCATGACTGACAAGAGTATGCCCAACGTATTTCCTTATTTCTCATCGATAAATTTCTCATCGAAAGTTTTTCTTTCCCCCAAGTCATTGAGTTAGCTTCAATTACGCTTAGTCAATTAACCAAATCGATAATTGCTGAATCTAACAATATGCTCAAAACGGAGAACCCACAAACAGGTATAACGCGATGGTATGAGGGTTGGTGTAAAATACTTTAAGCTTAAAGGGCAGCATTAGGATTAACTGTTATCTTTACCAATTGAAAAACTCAGTCCACCGCAAAGCAAAATTGACCATCAGCGAAATGGAAAAATAGAATTAGGCGTGACTTAAATACATTTGGAAGCCAAGTAGCCAATTTATTGATGTCTATATAAGTGAGTTTAGTTCCTCGCTCAACTAATAGGTAGCGCTAGTTGGCTACCAGCTGAGAGCCTGAGATTATTTAACATGGGGCTGAGGTTTATACTGATGTATAAAAAGGAACTCGTCTAAAATACATTAAATGATGACTTCTGAAATTTAGATTCTAGTGACCTAATTCTTATGAGTTGTTAAAAATTGAATTATCAATTACTAATAAATGTGTACAATTATTGATTTATCATTATACATGTTTTCATAAGAACTCGACCATAAATATATAAATTCTGAACTATTATAAGTAACAGATAGTCGATATTTTAACAAACAGTTATTCTTGAGACACTAAAATCTAAGTTTTCTTAAGTGATCGATTACAAAATGAGGCGTGTTTTATTTACAATTGAGTTGTAAAACTTTATTCCCGTGTTAAATGCAGAGCCCCGGAATTGCGTATTTGAGCTTAAATTGTTTAACAATTAACTAGAATTTTTTTATGCAAATAATGTTGAAATTATTAGTCCAACACATAATTATTTCTCCTGAAGAAGAAAGAGCTACATCAAAATCAATGTAGCTCATTTTGCAAAAGGTAGCAAAAATAGTTGTTAAGGGCTTAGTTATGTTGTAAGTAATAATAATATTACATGTTTTCTTAATTATTTTCGTACACTTAACATCAAGTATTTTTGTGTAGCTTTTGCGTATGCTGAATTAATTAATGCAGATGAAATTAATCAGTCATTTACTTCTTAATTTTGAATATATTTTGATTATTTTGAAATTATGGCAATTTTATGATCTCTTGTATCCTTTGGGTCCTAATTAAGAAGTTGGACAGTCAAAATATAAAATTATGTTTTTACTTTTAATATATTTATTTGTGCAATATAGTTGCGTGGAGTTTTCCATAAAATTTAAAATTCATACACAAAAATGTACCACTTTTTAAAAAGCAATTTGAGAAGGAGAAACAGATGTAAATAATTCGCGACACTAAAGGCGGGTAATGGGCTACAAGTTCTGTTACAAATTAAAATGTCTGTCAACCAGAAACCCGTCTATCGTCGGGATAAAATAACAGTTGAGACAGAACGTTGTTATCTCTGTTTCAAGCCAAAGGAATAAAAGGTGGCCTGTTTTATTCATGACTTCGCTCTCATTATCTTAATTTACTTCACTTTCAATTCTCTTTAGTTTTACAGTTATTCACACTTTCTGCATAATAATGTAATTCTAAGTTTGTATAATTAGATAAATAATGAGTTTAATTTACATCTATCTTTAATAAAAATGTATTGCCAAAAGTTGAAAACGCTGGGTGCAGACGTATATGAGAGATGCTGATTCAAATCTCAACAGGGTAAGTATTTTTTTTGGGAATCAATATATATTGTCACAAACTTCGTGGGTGATAGTATTCATCATCTCAAACAAATATCATATGCCATATAAAGATTGGTAGAGAAATCATGAGACCAAAATTATGGTACTGATGGTCGGTAATAATACAGCGTGTCACACAGTCTAGGGTCACACAGCCCAGGGTCACACAGCTCGTACACAAGGCTGTATCAATCTGCCAAACTCAAAAGCGCCGCCAGTGGCATTGCATCTTCTGACATCTCAAACACACTATGCTCTTTGTACTGATCAGTCGTGTACACAACTCAATGACAAGGGCTTGCCATTCTACTCACATTTAGTTTCCGAACGTTTCATAGTGAGTTGAAGTCCAGGAAATATAAATTCAAACACACGATATGAATTGAACACATTAACTTGTATTCCTTTTTGTATCTGATACTTGTAACACCTGTAAGACTAATATTTTCAAAACTCAATGCGGCACAGCTATGGCAATACAACCCTACCATTCATAACAGCTTTATATCGAAATTAAAAATACTCCCGATTTACTAAACATACTTTCGAAAGTTACTAAACTTTAAAAAATATTTTAAGCAATATTCATAAAATAATCTGTTAAACAATAAATAAATAGATGTTTAATTGTATCTGTAAATATCTACATTCAAAGCAGGCAGTAACTTAACATTATAATCATATTCAGGCACGATTTAATTAGTAATTGAAATTATATCCTTTTAAAGTGTTATTCCATGGGCTTGAATATACATTATTTAGTAATTATCGAATCAATATTTAAAAACGAGCTATTTCAAAATTAAACCTAGGAAGCCAATAATACTTATCTGATTTTAAAGATGAGTTAAAGGGGGTGGAGCGGTGTCGTGAATGGATGGCAAATTAACCAATTAATGACAGATCTGATCAAACATACTAATCCAGTGGGGTCATTAATTAATTATATTCATTCATACTAGCTAGACATCACCCAGTCATGAAATAGTGGTCTTTTCAACTAAGCGGTCTGTATTATTGGCACTTTCGTCTTGATGTCACTGTTGATAGCTCACTCAGCAAAGCCAGTATATTTCACAAATTTCATTGCGTCAACAATTTTTTGAAGTTTCGTAAACTAAAAACCGTAGATGGTCGTAAAAGAATTTGAGAGAGATGATATAATGATGCCCTATTTGGAGACCAACATTTCAAACATAAATTCTTTTTGGTCTAAGTTTAACAAATCCATAAAAACTTACTAATTCAGTGTGATCATTATTTAATTATATTCATTCATACTAGCTACGCATCACCCAGTCATGAAATAGCTCTGCGTTTTCAACTAAGCGGTCTGTATTATCAGCAAATTCGTCTTAATGTCTTTCACCAACATTTCAAACATAAATCCTTTTTGGACTAAGTTTAAACAAATTCATAAACACTGCAAAACATATTATAAATAATACGCCTCTAAAGTGTAATGTTTGTCATGAGATTTTCTTCTATTCAAGCA
Source organism: Homalodisca vitripennis (assembly GCF_021130785.1). Taxonomy (NCBI): domain Eukaryota; kingdom Metazoa; phylum Arthropoda; class Insecta; order Hemiptera; family Cicadellidae; genus Homalodisca; species Homalodisca vitripennis. The sequence continues at coordinate 29,870 of NW_025780809.1, forward strand.
ATGGTAGCAAATGGTAACAAGCAAATGGTATTAACTGATGTAGCAAAATATGTCTACACATAATTACACAATTGTTTCTAGTTCCAAGTGGTTCATCGACATCTTGATTAATGATGCTTCTAGATCACAAATATCTAGAAGCATAATCGGTGGAACGATTCCCGTTGATTACTAGTAATCCAAATCATCAGAATCAGTCGGTGCAGCCTCAGCACGCAGATTATTCTACACCCGATGATTGAGTGATTAATTTGTCAGTCAGCGTTTCATTACTGGCACTAATTAAACTGATTAGATTCTACGAGGTTTGGAAGAACAATAATACTGCCTCTGTTGGTTACGAGGTTTTGTCCTGATTGTAATTTTGTAAAATTGAAATTCAAAATTGCCAACATTTTTCAAATTAAAACTTTTTATGCAAAATAGAATTTTTTTTAATTTTATTTATCTTAGTGTTATACCCAGTGTATATACTTCAAAAAATTGAAATTAATGATGTTTACCTATATAGCTATAAAGACATACGTTGTAATTCTTAGTTACTTTAAAGAGTTCCTGAATAAGTTTCAAAACATTCCTGAGGTTACTCGTGTTTTATTAGAAAAGCAGAAACACTCAATCCGTTCAGGACTGGAAAATTGTTGGTTACTATTCAGAGAACTTTAATATCTAATCTTGGTGTTCTAAAATGATACACAATTTTGCGTGTTAAACTCAAAATGAAGTTTTTAATTCAGTGTTTTTCTAAAATGTTACAAAACTATGCAGTACATAGTTCTAAGATAAATATTATTCTTTTAGTAGTGAAATGTTTATGATAAGCTTAAATATAATATATAACAAGAAACATTTTGTTCTGTTATAACGAGGGTGTCTGTTATTTATTATTCTCAATGTAGTTATATTTTTTTTTGTATGTTGGGAGTAATTTTGGATTGCATTGTGAAGCATGCTTGTTTATTTGTTATTACGCATAAACAAACGCGCTTCATCCGGCAAAAATACATTTGGACCACTATGTAACTAGTAGGACAACTTTTTTACAGGATCATTTCTGGGGACGACAGATGGATCTATCATAATAAACCAGAAAGTAAACGACAGAGTATGGAATGTAAACTTTCAAATTCGCCGTGCAAGAAAAGCTCAAGACCCAACCGTCCGCAGGAGAACTGAAGTTTACGTTTTTTGGGATTCACAAGGTCCAGTACTGGAACGTTAGTAGGGAAGGGTTACAACAATAAACAGTGTACGTTACAGTGACATGCTTACTGCCAAGCTAAAGCGATGGCTAAAGCCTGCAATTCGGCCAAAGCCTAAGGACTGCTGTCAAAACCTGTTGTATTGTTGCACGACAATGCCCTTCCGCATACTGCTGCCAACACTGCCTCAACCTCCATATAGTCCTGGTCTTGTTCCTTCTGCCTATTAGTTATTTTGGTCCGTTCAAACAGTTATTGAGAGGCCGTCGATATACCTCGGACGAAGTATTGAAAGAAGCAGTGCATTTCTGGCTCGCAGCTCAATCGGAAAACTACTTTTATGAGGGCATCAGGAAACTTGCACATCGATGGAGCAAGTGCGTTGAAAAGCAAAAGGACTATGTTGAAAGTTGATGTACATGTAAGTTTTCTATGTGATCATAATAAAGTTTTCAGTCACAACGGAGGGAACTGCGAAGGTTCTGCTTGGAAGGATTGAACAGCTGATTAATAGTTCCGAGTTATGATTGATCAGCTGAGAGTTTAACCGCTGAACTGGCAGATTAGAGACGAACTCGACAGTCACTTTGACAGTTAATCCTTCCTTATTTAGCAAAAACCACGTTCATTACCCAGCAATAATAGGTTACTGCTTAAAAAAATTAATAAATAAATTGTTCATATTTATTGTCAAATACTTGACGGTTCCAATTATTCTTCCAAATGTGTCCTACTTAGGAAAATGGTCAATTATATTAACTCGACAAAACTAAATGTACATGTATGTTCTTCATTCATAAGAACTTAATTTTGAGGGTTTAGTTTTTTCCAAATATTAATAGTAGTTTGACCAAAAACAAAGTGTAAAAATGGAAGGCAATCAACAAACAAATTTATTAAACTTAGGTATCACGTAATCGATTTAGGCGTAGTAGGTAAATCGACTAATCAGGTACACCATTGGTTGGACCTAGAAGTCTACCATTATAGAGTATCTTGTTGTTACATATATTGATATATGTCACAGGATACACTACCTCACAGTCTTAATGGACGCATTTGCGTGATATATCGCTAATTTGTGTTTAAGGTTTTAGACGTTGGGAGGATTGTGAAATTAGCATAATCGTTTACTAATTAGTGTTTTATTAAATGTATGTTTTCGAGATACTGTACATGAAGTTGACACGCATGTGTGTTGTGATTCCTCACGTATACATGTCACAATGGCTTTTATTTTAACTTACATTCTAGTTATATTTTAGGTTAATTTTCCACCTGAAGAAGAAATCAGTTTGCAGTTCCCGAAACGTTGTGTTACTGATTCTTTGTAGCATCGAACTATGGTTAAAGTCCGAAAAAGGTCTGTTATCTTTATAACAGTACCTAAATCCAATAAATGCATTTGTACAATTAAATTAAATAGATTATCTCAAGGAAAGTACATACTTCCCCACAATCAAACTACGAAAATTCCACTTAAATCTTAAAACTAAATAACGCCTTTGGTATAATAATTTTATTATAAATTATTTCTTCAGCGTTAAAGTATAAGATTAGTTAAGAACAAAACAGTTTATTTTAATATTTACAACTTAAAGTTTATTAGCATAAGAGTAATACCACATAAATAATTATGTAATGCCTGTACAATTTATTCGTCTAACAAAACGAACAAATGTAATGAATGATGAATGAATTATGTGTGTGTTTTTTTATTTATAACTAGGATACAGATGGCAATGGTTTACATGGTCTAACTTTTTCATTATTTTAGTTTAGCATCTTGAGTATAATTATCTAATTCGTTGTCTAATGTTTGTAAAAATGGATATCGTATGTCCGTTGATATGTAAAATAAAATAAAATAAGTAAAATAAAATAAAAACCTTCTGGAAACCAAAACTGATTTTTTGTAAGGTTCAAGAGTTTGATATAGATTTTAAACCTTTCACAATGCTCGCCTGTATCAAATATTTATCGGAGATTGCTTTCGGTTTATTTTACGTTTTAGTTCTTTTTTCTAAACAGATTTTTTTTAACTTAATCCAAAATACGATTTTAAGCAGTTAATTTGAAACATAGAAACCTTTTTATTTAATTTTACTACGAAAACACTGTAAACGATATTTTGGAAATGTGTTGTATTTTAATGATAACTAAGTCTACCCTATGCTTTTCTATCACCGTATACAAAATAAACTGTTTAAATAAACAACTGTTATTAACATACATTTTTTACTCCATCCACTATCAAAAGTATCAAGTAATCTGTTGAAGTTTGTAAAAATGATAAGATTTAGGCTTAATTCAGAAAAAGTATATATTGATGATTATATATGTAAGTCGACTAAACATGTTTCCCCATTATTTTATAAATTTAAGTATTTTATGTCTGGAAACATTCAAGTATTATATTTCATAATTGAATTCAGTACTTTTACGTAACTCAATACTTTCAATACTGAAAAATACTGACATATTTTCTGATAGTTTTTGCTAAAGCATTAACCTATATTGGTGGCTATATAAAGTTTCAATATCAACTTGTTTTGAACACCCACCATGTTTTAACAAATGAAGGATATAAAGTGTGGTTTGGTGCGTTAATGTTAACGGTGATTGTATCAGCTATTTGTTTTAAACATATTAAGCTATTATCAGATATTTTACAAAACTTTTATATTTCCTATTCATATAAAATTTACATTGATACTTATATAAAAGTAACTTTTGTTACACTGATGTTGCCTTTATATATTTCATATTCGAGAGATTACTCCATGTTATATTCTATTGGTGATCATATTGTTATCTAATTTACAAAATTCAATACCAAACCCAGAGCGTAGTATTTTTATCACGTTAAAACTATATCAACAATATCTATATCAATATATCAACAACTATATCAACAATGAAGGAATTCGACAGTAGGAATCGTTAGCGGATTGGAACAAAGGGATTCAAATCAACTCTCCACTAATTGAATCTTCTTTGAAATTTAATACTAATGAATTTTAATGAGTTTTCACTGCCAATCACTACAATAGAGCTTCAATCAGCACCAATCTGCCTAAACCGCTGTCGGTTGTTTTGTAAGCTGAGACAATCGAACTAACTAATCAGACGACTTTCTTTGGATCCCTTCAGACGAATATGACTCCAGATTCCAGAAGCAAGTCTGAGACAGCGTCAGATACTAGACTCTGCAATAAAAGGAAGGTGAACTGGAGCTAAATGCAACATTCAATTTGAATCAACCCTTTTACCAATGGCTACGTTATGTATAAAGTTTTCAAACTTAACTAGTTTTATGGACAGTGTAGACATTTTTGGTTAATTTTCATTTATCGTGGAATGGACTTGTTTAGAAATATAGCAATAAATTAAGTGCAAGAAACTGCTTAAATATGTTAAAATTGTTGGTTTTTTTATCTCCATGTATATTTCAGGAGCAGTTGCAGAACTTTTCCTGCTTGTTCGGAGAGTTTCATCTTGCTTAAATAAATTGGTATTTTTAGAAACTCTTTCCTCATAACGTCATACATTACTCTGAGAATGAATATAAAGTTATAACATTTTGTAAAATCAAAGATATCTTTGAAGGTTTTGTATAGTCACAATATTTCAAAGCGGTATGTTATGATGTTAACGTTCCAATTTGTGTGCACTACTTTATCTTCGACTGTACCATATTGATTGTCCCATAAGTGTGTCAAAAGTTAGAAAAGTATTAAGAAAATCGTAATTTCCAAATATTGCCTGTAGTTATAAGACTAAAATTTTTACAGTTTATACAGTGAAAATGTTTAGTTAATCCTCTGTCTTTTTCGGGAAAGGATAAACCCCCCAAAGCAATCAAAAAACATAAATTAATGATGTTAATGTTAACTGAACTTTCTGCTTCCAGTCTTTGAAACTTTTTAGAAGGAAACATGATTTTATGTTCACCAGGCATGTGATACACTTACATCACATTGGTTCATGTGGTAGGTTAGTTTTCACATTATTCAAGGAAAATACACAGCAAAGTACCGGCAAATATCGTTATCCCGTCATTCAGCAGGCAGTGACGGATAAGGGGGTCTTGATCAATTGAAAGGAACCTTATATAACGCTCAGGAGTTCACAATGGAAGCAATCTCGCCTGAAGCCTCTCACTTTCCAGGGTTAGTTACGTCACGTCGGCTTTTGACAGTGTTCCGTCCTCAACATTCAGTGAAATACGAATATAATGTTATTTATACTACGTTACCTTCTGTATTTTCGTTTAACTTGCGACTGTCGTTTTTTAATGGAATTTCATATGCGTGGAATGAAAAACGACGTGTATAATTCATTTACTCTTTAGAATTTTTTCTCGTTTATCATCCTCATTTATCTACGATACAACAGCGCTTTGTACACAGAATTCATAGTTTTACTTCATTATCAATGGGAATGGAAGAAGACCCAACAAGAATGAAAAAAGAGGGCAAGATGAAATTGAAAAAAACTGTTACGAACATTCAAGTAAAAGCGACTTCATTCATCTATAATATTCTTAACTTACAAGCTCAAATCTATATTCACTCCTACAAATCACAGCATGTAGTGCTTACTTTGCTCCTATTATTCATTACATCAGAAGGGCACACTTCCTAATTGAACTGTTTATTACCCCCTCTAATAAACGTTTAAGTTGATACCTTAATACCCATTTTCGTGCTATAATACGTAATCAGTTTCAAGATCTAAGCAGATTAACTTAACGTAATTGTTTGGAGGCCATTTGAATTCAAGTGGTTGATGGCTATGTTCTTAACCGGTTTGTTGGGCTGAATCCTGCTTAGAAATTCAGATTCTTCCAATTTAAAAGTTAGCAATGATATATTACTCTAATTTAACAAAACCAAAGTTTAATTACAATTAAAAACATGAAAAGGGGTGTAATGTTACGATTCCAAATCTCCTTGAGTAAGCATTTTGGGATTTGTATTCTTTACAATTTGTATTTTTTAAACCGATATCATAGTATGTAGAATATCAGTCCACTTTTGTCTCCCATGCTGAAAAATAAATCAACAATACCTGTGCGATAGGGCTGACTTGTGCGGCAGAGGAAAGCAAGATACAGTTCTGAGAATCGAGATTATGACATGGTTTTATGGCTAGCTGAGCTTCAACATAATCACAGGGGGGAGACAAATTTCTCTTCCACCTCTTTGTCTACCTGTACACATCATAAACTAACATTGAAATATAGACAGACGTTAGTCATTACCTATATTGCATGTAACCCCATCTCTACATATGCATACTTGTGTAATTGTGATTCATGTCCCTCTATAGAATTTGTACTCATCTTTAAAACGTATAACTGAAGAGAATATCTACATTATGAATTGTGCTATAGATTAAACATTTTGTACATTCCTTTATCAGTAAGAGGCTTTTTACAATTTCTCATCTGTCTGTTGTCTTAATGTAACTGTCCCATATTGAATGCATCCTAACTCTTGTATATGCGTGAACGTTCTTTATGATGGGGCATAATCTAAATGGGATTTGGCTGAGCCTTGGTGTAGCTTAACTATCCTCAGGATCAATAGTTCAATTAGTTCAAGAGGAAAGTTGTTAGAACTGTTACTGGTAGAGGTCAGTAACCTTTACGTCAGTATCAAAATTTTATAGATACCCCTTCAGGTATAGCTTTGGCAACTCTAAGGACACATGCCATAGAAGGACATGAATCATAATCATACTAGTTTTACGTATGTGGAAACAAGGTAACATGCAAAATGTGTAATGCCTAATATTTAAGTTGCAAGTACAGCTGTAATACGGGGATATTCTAATACAGAACAGACTCATACAATATTATCAAAAAAAAATAGTACATACTTTCTTCAGCTGTTTCACTTTCAAAACCATAAATTTACTACTAAGCTACATTAAATGGGATACCAGCATCCTCAGGGTCCTAATAAAAAGGATATTTTTATCCCAGCATCAGTCAACCAGAATACTGTCAGGCCTGCGGAGACTTACTTTCTTTCGCACAGTTAAAGATCACTTCCATCATTCTTCCTTTAAAAAGCAGGACATATTTACAGTTTATCAATGAAGGTGCGATGTGGCAGATGAGGTTGAAGCTCGGTCATGAAACACGGTAGCGGGTTTATATTAAACATACGTGTTGCTATGCACTCTATAGCATAGGATCATACTCTGTAGCATACTTATTTATAATAGGAGAGTGCGAGCGTTCTTTTGGAAACTTCACCTTGAGTTGAAGACTTTCAAGACTCTTTGTTTAAAGTTTGTTATTGACGATGGAAGGTTTGAAAGGATTTTCGCCATCGTTATAAGTTATAAAAGGTATAACACAACGTTTCGAGGATTGGAACCTATCCTCTTCTTCAGGTGGGGTAGGTATTTATACGTTAAAATATAACGAACAGAAATAAGTAAAGAAGGGAAATAAAAGGTTTTCAAACATACCCAAAAGCTGCCTGGAGTCCAGTTCAGGCGCTGTCACAGGATGTAAGTCCCGAGCACAGATCACAAGGATTGGACTGGACTCCAAGCAGGTTTAAACCCTGTTATTTCCTGTCAAGAGATTTCATCTTATTGATGTAATGTATGTAACTCTCCGATGAATTGTGGCCGACAACGTAAGTTTTAATAATAAATAAGGAAGTAAGTTTTTGATTCTCGAGAACGGTTTTCTTATTTCTCTGATACATTAATAAATTGTAATGTTTCTTTTTAGAATTAAAAATTACTCTTGTTGCTTATTTCCATTCGAATTTAAGAAATCTAGAAATGCTTTAAAATTGTATTTTTTTATACACATAATCAAAATCACTTGTGTTATATAAGTTAATTTAATTTTTATCCTCTAAGCTTAGCCTGATATAAATACAGCTCTGAGAAGCCTACTTTTGTCAAAATACAACTAATTTAGGTTTCATAACAGTTGTTAAATGTAAAGTAAAAGTGAGACTACATTTACTCATACTATCTGTGCTGTTAGCAGTTACCCGCTGCTTTGCACGCAGTTTAATAACCACTGCTGGATCGAGTTAGATATTTCCGACGCCAATGTTGAGTTGCCTTGTTGCCACGATTTAGAATAAACGTCAAAAGTTAAATCTATGGCCATTGTAATATACTTTGTTCTTAGTATGTTTTGTTCTATACTTACTTTTGTCTTGTTTTAAGATTAAGAAATATATATATATATATATATATATATATATATATATATATATATATATATATATATATATATATATATTCATATATATTTTTATATAATACAGATCAGAGAAGCCTACTCCTGTGGAAGGAGAAGTAACTTGGGTTTTAAATAACTTTTTAATTTGTAGTAAAATTTTGATAGCAAAATTGTCTTGAAGATCTAATGCTTAATATTTTATAAAAATGTACAGTTACAAGTACATTCATAATGACAATACGTTCAGTTTGCTTCTTTATAAACTGAAGAATATTGTTAATATTTTAGAACATTTAGAGCTGAAATTTGTACATTAGTTCAAAAGAAGAGTCCAGCGAACTCTCGTCTAGCATAGTTCTTGCCGACTGCTTCAATGGTTGTTCGGAGTCCAGTTCTGTTCATCTCATGTTTTAGGACATTTTCTAAGGTAGATGAATCCTAATCCTACGTAATCACTGAAATCTAAAACGGTGTGAAAGATAATGGTTATTCCTTATAGAATTTACTCACTTTAAGTGTAAACAAATCGAAAATAATAAACAATGTTTACAAGAACAATATTGATTACATTAGTCATGCTCTTCTTAATAATATTTCACAATTCTACTTACCAAGATGGGACTTTTCGCTATTTTAATGCCCAGTGAGGCGTAGCCCGAAGGGATTTTCGAAATAATAATAGGCCTATATTCATCCCAGGGACCGTATGTATGTAAAATTTCACTACAATCGATTAAACAACTAACAAAGGCATTTTCATATTTATAATATTATTAGTATTTCAATATTGTTTTGGTAATTTAGTAAGTAACCTCGCTTTAAAAATAAGATTAATATTTGTTCATGGAACTTCTCGGCTATAGATGACCAGGCATAGAAGTTCAGAAGTGTTTTACACAATTTGTATGCGTCTTTAGATATAACTTCAAATATACTTAAACTAGTATATTTACATTTGTACAAAATGTAATTTGTTTTACATTCTTATTAAATACAAGATAGTAAAAACGGCACATCTCGCATTGCATTGCTTGCAAATGTTTAGTCTACAATTCATTTCATTAGGCTGCTTGTGTTACACTTTAAAATTTCATATGCTTTAGTCAGTTTTATAAAAAATGTATTCATCTTGATTATCAATAATACCAATTTAAAAATTTCTTCAACGTTCAACAAAATCTTATATTGTGTAATGGTCTATCATCATATTCAATACTGGTTACATAGAAATAAAGCTTAAGTCTTTTAACATAATGTATACGATTACTAGAGATAAATTAGTTCTGAATATATCGTTCGGACAGACGGACATACAGATGCTCTAATGCTCAAACAATAGTAAAAATATATAATAAATATTATCATTCAAATTAAACCCCAATTAGAGTCTGCATGCTTAAGTATAATTCAATTCGAAATCACGTACATACGTTAAACTCACTTTGTAGATGTGCAAACTTTTACTATGGTATATTTTTAGGCTCCGTTATTTGAACTTTTAGCGAGGGAGCCAGAGGGAGTGACAGCAGTTTGAAGGTAGCAACAGAAGCTGCTAGAGGTTTTGTTGCAGAGACGCAGCAACTCAAGAGTTCTAAGTGACAGCGAGAGTGACAGCAGTTGGAGGTAGCAACAGACGCTGCCAGAGGTTTTGTTGCAGAGACGCAGCAACTCAAGAGTTCTAAGTGACAGCGGGAGTGACAGCAGTTGGAGATAGCAACAGACGCTGCCAGAGGTTGTGTTGCAGAGACGCAACAACTCAAGAGTTCTAAGTGACAGCGGGAGTGACAGCAGTTGGAGGTAGCAACAGACGCTGCTAGAGATATTGTTGCAGAGACGCAGCAACTCAAGAGTTCTAAGTGACAGCGGGAGTGACAGCAGTTGAAGGTAGCAACAGACGCTGCTAGAGGTATTGTTGCAGAGACGCAGCAACTCAAGAGTTCTAAGTGACAGCGGGAGTGACAGCAGTTGAAGGTAGCAACAGACGCTGCTAGAGATATTGTTGCAGAGACGCAGCAACTCAAGAGTTCTAAGTGACAGCGGGAGTGACAGCAGTTGGAGGTAGCAACAGAAGCTGCTCTCATGGTAATGGACTGTTCGTACCAAGAGTGATACACTTCATCGAATACAATGCCAAAATAGAGGGAATTTAAGCTGTTAGCAGCACAATCTCAACGCTTTGTATAATGTAAGACCTACCGTTGTTAATTATGGTCAATATTTATTAGTCCCTGACAACGATCAGTTTGGTTACCGACGCTAAACACACATGCAGAACAAATTGTGTGCTAAGCAAAATTAATTCAAACATGATAGCCTTTTTGTTCTCTTGCAATTGTGAATTTAAATTGTAATTATGAAGAATCAAACGTTTTCAGTATTATAAACTCTGATATAGTGTATTTAGTTAGCAATATGACGAATAACGCATTAAAATAAGAGTTGGACAGTGTAATATAACTTTTCCATTAAATGTGAGTAGTCACTATAGTGCGAGACATTTTATTGCAATCCTTAGTTGAAGTAAATAAACTATTGTTGAATGCACGTAAGGCTAAGATACATTATTTAAACTGTAGATGAGTATAGAAGATCACGGTATTATTTGAGATCTCTTTAGATCAAATATTTAATTTTTACGTAGAAAATTGAGACTAGCTTAAAAGAGCTTAATTTATAAGTTTCCTTCTCTATAATTTTAAAACTACAGTTCAACATGTAGTCCATTGCTATTAAAAACTTGTAAAATAAAAATTACAGTTCCTTTTCGCTAATTGATTGTATACACCTGACGCACAAAATAAAGGATTTACTTATCAGACACATGTTGATCTGTAGTTGAATTATTCATAGGGACGGAACCTTATGAATTACAACTTCTTATCCCAGTCATAATTTTCACCAAACAATTAAATATTTATTTAAAACATAGGATAGGTATTAATTTATCAGACATCCTCTATATCCTGTCTAAGTTAGCAGATTATGTCATGTACAGTGCTTTCCATTCCACCATTCGGTACTTGAACAGCGAATGATTGTATTTATGTCACATGGGTATGCTATGCCTATTTAACGTGGAAATACTCTGTTCAAACCTCATCGATTCAACTCTCCCAATTGGCTAGTCTTTGAGGCTTTATGAAACAGACCTAAAACCGCTAGCAAATTTTGCGACTGAAATGATATTATTGTCCCGGAACAGTGAGCATAGTGCATTGGTGCGCTACAACTTTGTATTACATAGACAGGAACAGTTGGAGTGCAACTTTGTGTAATTCACAGAGTAGAACGCTGAAGTAGGTATGGTGGGTTTCACTTTGTGTATTTATGTGAAAACGCCCATGTAGAAACACTATTGAGTTCTGGTCACATCAACCACGGTCCTCTGAGTTTAAACGAGTCCCTTTGTTATATTATGTGCACTGTTTACCCGATATACGCATTGCTGTCCATCTATGTATGTAATAAAATACTAGCACATGTACTTCATTTTATTTTTTACCTCTGATACTAGAGGGAAAATATTTGTATATTAAATATTTTCTCACTGACACTTACACAAAAGCCTTAGGCCTGTTTAGGCTCTTCGCCATATGTGGATTATTTTATTTTATTTTTATATTATATTGTATTTAGATAGTTCAGCTACATAGAAGTTTACAAGATTAAGTTATAATATGAACTAAACACCCAAGCTTGCTTTATAGTAACCAAGCTTTAATACTGTTCTAATACTTGTATTTTAAAATATGCTATAGATGTTTCCTATGAGTAAACATCCAAAAACGTACTTTTTTGTAAGGAAGTAAATAATAATATATGTTTATGTCATAATACATGCTATTTTTATAATGTTGAAAATAAATTTACTATATATATTTTTTTTGAAATCCCTGCAATATTTATATGATTTATTACCAAATTGGAGTTTTACTAATAGATCAAATATAAAATGCCAAAAAAGTTTTGACTTTCAACTGATTTTTTCATTTCAACCAGATATTCTATAATGTGAATTTATTTCATAAAGAAAATTAAACAAAACTATTTTTGTAGCTGTAATAATCTGGAGTATCATTATTTTTCAAAGTTGTAAAAGTCTCGGACATTAAGCAAACTTTTCCTATGTTTATGTTTTGTTATTTGGGCTGGACATTAGTTGAGCTATATATAATATATACTTAATCATGTTTTGGGGAAAATAAAATCTTTTTATTTTCATTAATAATTCTATTGTACTTACAATTGGGTTGATTTAATATCCCTCGATATAACAGGGCATAAGACGAAGTACGTTTTAAAATAAGTTGGCTCATATGTTGAATATTTTTGACTTGGAGAAACTTATATATTACCATGCAATTATTACGAGAGTTTTCAACTGTTTATTAAAAAAGGTTTGGCTAATTCATGTAAATAATCTGAAAATACGAATGTTAAGTCTAGCTCCAGTTAACCTTCCACTTAGTACAGCGTCTGAAGTCCAACGCTGTGAAAGATTTGACTCCTGGAATCTGGAATCACCATCTATCTGAAGAGATCCAAAACAGTCGGCGACGAAGAAGCTCGAAACGAGACAATGGGAACAACACTTCATCTTGATTAAAATTATTTGTATTCAGGTGTCTCTGATGTCGACACGTTGTAGAGTTCGTTTTGAGCTTCTTCGTCGCCGACTGTTTTGGATCTCTTCAGATAGATGATGATTCCAGATTCCAGGAGTCAAATCTGTCACAGCGTTGGACTTTAGACGCTGTACTAAGTGGAAGGTTAACTGGAGCTGGACTTAACATTCTTATTGAATCAACCCTTCCCACCATTTCTCTGCGTAATCTGAAAATGTTCTAAGTAGTTTTAGTAATCACGTAATTGTAATTAATTCAAATTGGGATAAAGCACCATTTAGCACATATTTTACTCTATCGAATAAGATCGTAATGAACTGTTTGTGTAACGTTTGTATAAATGAACGAATGTCTCGCTCTCTACTTTGTAGGTTATATTAGTTATTGCATGTAGTCCATGTAATCACTGCAGTAAATGAGTACAGAATAGAGTACTCTAGCTCACTCAGTAGAGTGATTTATTTAAATCAACATTGGACTTTTTGTCTGGCGTGTACTTTGCATTACTGATCAAAGAGACTTCCTCGTCTTCCTAGACAATACTATTTGTGTACTTATCCCTTTAAACAACTGAGAGGGGAAAGTTTTTAATGGTTAATACCAATGCATTATTCCCCACAACAGTCGACAGTAGTAAACTAAGTGACAGAGTAACAGACAGCAGTGTGTGTGATCTGGGAAAGTTCACCATATCGTGTCACCTGTGGTAACCCCTTTACAGAAGACATGCTCTCTCTTGCCCCTAATGCATTATTCCCCACAACAGTCGACAGTAGTAAACTAAGTGACAGAGTAACAGACAGCAGTGTGTGTGATCTGGAAAGTTCACCATATCGTGTCACCTATGGTAACCCCTCTACAGAAGACATGCTCTCTCTTGCCCCTAATGTATTATTCCCCACAACAGTCGACAGTAGTAAACTAAAGTGACAGTGTAACAGACACCAGTGTGTGTGTGATCTGGGAAAGTTCACCATATCGTGTCACCTATGTGTAACCCCTCTACAGAAGACATGCTCTCTCTTTGCCCCTAATGCATTATTCCCCACAACAGTCGACAGTAGTAAACTAAGTGACAGAGTAACAGACAGCAGTATGTGTGATCTGGGAAAGTTCACCATATCGTGTCACCTATGGTAACCCCTCTAAAGAAGACATGCCTCTCTCTTGCCCCAAATGTATTATTCCCCACAACAGTCGACAGTAGTAAACTAAGTGAAAGTGTAACAGACAGCAGTGTGTGTGATCTGGGAAAGTTCACCATATCGTGTCACCTGTGGTAACCCTTTACAGAAGACATGCTCTCTCTTACCCCTATGTATTATTCCCCACAACAGTCGACAGTAGTAAACTAAGTGACAGTGTGGACAGACATCAGTGTGTGTGATCTGGGAAAGTTCACCATATCGTGTCACCTGTGATAACCCCTCTACAGAAGACACGCTCTCTCTTGCCCCTAATGCATTATTCCCCACAACAGTCGACAAGTAAGTAAACTAAGTGCATGGCTATCTCTCTAAGATATTCTTAGATCCTGGTGGGATTACAACTCAGGTTACATACTTGTGGCAGAATGAATGGTTGCACAACGTGTGAGTGTGTTTAGAGTGTGGACGAATATAAGTATTTAGGAGTGACATTTGATAAGAGAATGAGTTGGCTCCCACATCATTACAATAAGGAACAAGCTTAAAAAATTCATATTTGTTTTAGCCAATTTGCGCCGGGTGGTTACTCTGAACGTTGTTAAATGTGTGTATTATGCTTATGTTCAATCGGTACAGTTTGAAATAATTGCCTGGGGTGGAGCACATAAAAATGTAAATTAGTCCATTAGAAATAGTACAAAAGGCTATTATTAAAATCTATCTTACAGAAAGACAGAAGATACCCGACAAACTTAATTTTCTATGAATTTAGAGTTTTCAATATAAATTAACTCTATGTAAGAACCCTTATTTTATATATTATTTTGACAACAAGTCTACCCTTTTCATACCTATTAGGCCATCACTACCTTACTCGTTCAGTGGAAAATATTGGAATTGTGATTCCTAATTATCGAAATCTATTAACAAAACCTGTTCGTTTTACATAATTAACATGTTGTATGCAAATTTTACCAGCACACCTTAAAGTTAACGATGTCCTAAGCATAAATAGTTACAAAAAATTAGTAAACAAATGGTTAGTTGAATTGGGGAGAGAAGGGTGTTGAAAGGTTTATTGTTTCTATATATTCCTAACGAGTGGTGTGGTGTGTGGGGGTGTGTGTTCGTGTGTGTGTGTTGTGTGTGTGTATGTGTGTGTGTGTGTGTGTGTGTGTGTGTGTGTGTGTGTGTGTGTGTGTGTGTGTGTGTGTGTGTGTGTACGAGAGCGGCTGGGCGTGTGTGAGAGAGAATGAGTGAGAAATTGGGAGGAGAGTGTGAGTTGAATGTAAAAGGGAGTGAGAGGGAGTTTGACTGAAAGGAGTAAGAAAGAGATAGGAGTGAGAAATTGCTCATTTGTCCTTGTATTTTTTGATATTTTCACATGCAGGACGAAAGGATACCGAAATTTTATAGTGTTTACATAATTTTACAAATTTGGTAATTGTAATTAGCTTACCAAATAAGTAGTTTCAAATTGTATTATCTTTCTTTTCTCATCTATCTCTAATTCGCTAACTTAAGTTATGTTAAACTTATTCATAAATTCATTACAAGAGTTAATTTTTTGTTTTCTTAGAATTAATTCTGCTATCTTATATCTACTATCTTATTCTGCTATCTTATATTTTATTTATACTTTATGGTTGCTATATTTGTTTAGTAGACTTTTAGAGCTCGTTCCCAGCACACAGGCATTTGCCCTTTGCTGGGAACATATTTCACTTATAAATATGTATGTATTTAATGATTTCTGTGTGAATTAAAGTTTTCTCATTTCATTTCTCATTTCAAGTGACAGAGTAACAGACAGCAGTGTGTGTGATCTGGGAAAGTTCACCATATCGTGTCACCTGTGGTAACCCCTCTACAGAAGACATGCTCTCTCTTGCCCCCTAATGTATTATTCCCCACAACAGTCGACAGTAGTAAACTAAGAGACAGAGTAACAGACAGCAGTGTGTGTGATCTGGGAAAGTTCACCATTTTGTGTCACCTGTGGTAACCCCTTTACAGAAGACATGCTCTCTCATGCCCCTGACGTATTGTACTCCTACACCAGTTATTTTGATATGTCATCCAAATTGTGAAGTAGACTTCTGCATGCAAGCCCAAACATGTCGTTTTGAGACTAGATGAAAACTGACAGGAATAGATAATCATATATTGTGGAAATTATTTCAATTTTTGGATTAAAAGAAAGTTTTTGGAGCTAGAGCGTAGTAACGATTAACCTTGAAAAATAAGTGGTTGAATATAACACGTAAAATTTGCATAACTTATGCTATAAATAATAAATAACTTATTTAATATAACGTGATAATATATATTTCATCATTGTTTATTTGACTCTTTTTCGTACACAACACTTTATAAAACTACACCCTGTTCCCCAAACCTATTTTACAATACTTTAACCCATGGTTTTCGCAAATTTCATTATTCAGTGCACATAACACCAAATTTTGACTATTATATTCTTTTTTGATGTTATAGGTCATAAAAAACTTAAAATTAGGTGCGTGTAAATATTTTTCTTCTAAAAGCTTAATAAATATGTTTCCAAAGTGTACCGGATGAGTGAACAATGAACATTTTCCGAAAATCTTATACGTACATCTATGCTACAGGGTAAAAGTTTCAGGTATATACCTGAAAATTTCACTGGCTTCACTTTCCATCTTTTTCGTCGATCAAGCCTTCTATTACGGGTTTCTTGGCATTCCCAGTCTTCTTTGAACTTCATTTTCTAAAATAAACTTCATTTAGAGGGTAATAAAGCTTTTGAGGGTTTATTAAAATGTAAAAATAAAGAGGTAAAATGTTCTTTAACGAAGTACTTTGTATCGAATTGTTCAGTATAAAAAACTGCAAAGTAATATACATAACGTACTTAAAAAAATTAGTTTTGAGTACTTTTTTTGTTTTAAAAAATAAATAAGAGAAAATGATGTGTACTGTGTGCGAAGTCGTCCCGACTGTGATCGCGCTAAAATAAACAGGAGAAGAAGATGCTGAATAATGAATTAAAGGTTTCCGAGGGACGAAGTAAACACCAGAGTCCTGCTCAATACAGGTGGCTCGTGTATTGGATTGTGTACATTACAGAACTCGCAGCCACAATGTATGCGGTGTCACATATTCAGATAACAGTGGAATTTTATCCATTTATTGTAGCTCTCTCTCTGAATTTAATAACGCAAATATCGCGTTTTTGCTTCTCTAAATATGTTTTAAGTCGACCAGGGCCAAAAATAGGTTATAGAAAGAGCCATAAAAATAATTAATCTGAGAATTAATGTTTGTTTAAAAATATCCAAAATTAATACTGAATCATCAGTGTGGAAAACTCAAGGAATGGAACTGAGTAGAGTTATTAAAATGAATTAAAGGATCATAGTTCTTAGGCTTAGGTGTCGTAATTACTCAATTTTGTCACAGTCCCAACGAGTCGAAACATGCCAACATAAATATGTTTATAAATACCTTGGCCTCTCTGTGCAGAGCCATCGTCTGACAATATAATATCAAAACACAGAGTTCTTCTTCTATGGGGCGGCCTATTGCCATGCACTTAAGCCTCAAGATCCTTTTGCGCACCCCGGAAGCACTCCATGAGGTCTACAAGTCTACGGTTTCAGGAGTTCCACAAAACCGCCGAAAAACAACCTATAAAAGAGATTTTAACATATGTCATATACATATGCAACATAACTTTGCTAACACAGTCATCATTTTATAGTAATCTGGCGTATACTGTAGACTTATATCGTGTAAACACTGATATAAACCACATTTAATTACTGAATAAAATGTGAAAGAATCATGTATCAGAAAGATATCATCTTTAGATTCTAAACTGTGAATTAATCTTAATTTCTACAATAACAAGACTGATCTGACGGTGCATATCCAACCATGGAGTTTGGGCTGAGCGTCATTGAAGTCTAGCACTAAGTAGACTGACACAGTTTCTCTTTTTGTTGCCGTAAGATTGCCTGTCGTTCTAACCTGTCAATAATGAAATGAGCGATAGTCTTGAACTTTTGCGTTGCATCTCAGGGAATTCTGTTACGCGGTAACGTGGTGTGGGGTACTCTTACATCGCAAGTACTTAAAGTTAAACTGAATTTTTTCTTAATTTTCTTATATTTTAACATATTAAAATGTGTTTCTAAAAAAGTTATACCAATTGTAACTGACGTATAGCTCCATTTCAGAAGAAACGCAACACTGATCTGTGTTCTAGTGCTCACCAAAAGGAAAGGACTCATAATTAATTGTGTTCATTCTAAAAT